>NW_025900948.1:0-300000 GCF_022539505.1 Lolium rigidum | reverse complement strand
CTCAATACACCTCCCAAATACCCACTATGCTTACAAACTTTGTCCAAATGAGTCCAAATTCGTCACACTTGTGTATCTTTGAGTTGCAAACAATATCTAGTCGGCCAAAATGTAATATATTGTTCAAATAACACAATTTTACAATTTTTATGCCAAAAGCTTCAATTTCCCTTAGTCCGTTTATTATTTGGGTGCCCCTGTTTTACTTAGTGTTACTCAGTTTTCCCCCTCCGGGCCCACTTGTTTTACTCGGTCATACTCGGTTTTGCCCTTCGATAAACATTTCCTCACTTTTCCCCCTCTTAGTTCTACTCAGTTTTCCTAACTTGTACTCACCGGCTGATCTCCGATTGGTCGAGATGTATGTCACACGGATCTTGGTTAGTTGAAAGCTCAACGAACGCTTGCACCGTTCGATCATTTATGATCCGACGGCCTGTATCTCTCTCTCTACCACGATGGACGCATACGGAGACAAGAGCAGAGCACATACCTACCAACCACGGCGGTCGCATATTCCAGTCGCATCCTCCTCTCTCGTATTTCCTCTCTTACTACGGCGGTCGCGGCGGCGCGGATCTAACCGTGCGTGCGGCGGCGTGCGGCGGCGCGGATCTAACCGTGCGTGCGTGCGGCGGCGTGCGGCGGCGCGGATCTAACCGTGCGTGCGGCGGCGTGCGGCGGCGCGGATCTAACCGTGCGTGCGTGCGGCGGCGTGGATCTAACCGTGCGTGCGGCGGCGTGCGGCGGCGCGGATCTAACCGTGCGTGCGGCGGCGTGCGGCGGCGCGGATCTAACCGTGCGTGCGCCGTGGATCTAAGAGTGCCGGTGAGGATCTAACCGTCAGAAATAGTTGAAATGTCTCTCTCTGTCTCTCTCTGTCTCTAACCGGTGAGGATTCTATTCTCAGATCTGTTGAATGATGAAGAACACCAAGACGGCGGCCGTGCCGACAGTGGTCATCGATGCCACGAACATTGAAGCCATCGCCTACAACATCGCTTCGACGGCGCGGACCCAGCCTTCAATGTCGGAGCCTGTTGATGTCTCACTTCCGGTGCCGAGAGTGCGAATCGATGCCAAGACGATTGAAGCCATCGTCTACAACCGCGCTGCAAAGCCGCCGATCCAGCCCTCCGCAGATCCATCGCTGATGAAGTACACCAAGACAACGGCGGTTTCGACACTGGTCATCGATGCCACGAACATTGAAGCCATCGCCGATAACATCGCTTCAACGTTTGATGGCGCAGATGACCGTGTTCGACGCCGCAAATTGGGATAAATTATGATAAATTTGTATTTTTCAATTTCCAAATGGGATAAAATTGTTCGAACTACTACCTCCGTCTCAAAAAAAGCTTCTCCACGTTCTTGATGTGTCCATGTACATCCGTATGTATGATTTGAATTCTATCCCAACTTGATTGGGAAGATATTGATATGTATTTGATCCGGAGGCTGGTACATGCTTTCACTTTTGGGATCCCTTCACTTTTATAAAATGTTCATGCATTCTAAAATTATCGTGCGCATTACTTAGCACAAGTAGGAAATTGTACACCAAAATACAGTGCTTAGAGCCACCACAAAATACAGTGGTTAGAGCCATCTACTGAATAACAATTCTATACTAAATCGTCTACCAGAACCACATAACTGCTAGGACAGGGATGACACCTAATAAAACTGCACAGATGAATCTACTTTTCTCCTCTCCCATCACTTTTTTTTTTAACAGGGGAAGGGACCCGAAGGTCCCAGAACTGGCATTAATAAACAAAAATTTTACAATACTGCAGGAAGGACCTGAAAGAAAAGGAAATTACAACCATATCCTTCCGATTTGCACAAAGGACCCTAGAATAATTTCCAAAACGCCATCGAGTCCTCATGCCAATCCCGACCTCGCCGGCGATGCATTTGCCACCATCGCCAGCCGCGTCCTTGCCGTCAAATGGCAAGGTGAAGAGGGCCTCCCGCCGGAGGTTGAAGGAGGGGGCGAGGAGCAGTTCCGGCGAATCTTGTGGAGGCCAGAGTAATAGCCGCGCCACCCAGGAAGCAAACTGGATTGGATTTTTGAGATCACCATGAATCCAGTTGCAGAAGAGGTCGTCGCAGTAGCCGAAGCAGAGACGAGGTCGCCGACGCCAGTCCAGAGGAGAGCCCGCAGATCTGCCAAAAGCAGGGTCGTCGGAGATCCTCTCCCAATCTCCACCGCCGCGGTGGCTAGAGAGAGGGGGATCGACAACGATTTTTCCCAGATCTGGAGACTCGAAGAAGGCCTTTATTGGAGAGGATGACGCCGTCTTGCCGCCGCTCGCATCTGGCTCCGACCACCGGAGAACCACGAGCAGCTGCATCACCGCCGCCGGCAGCATGGAGAAGCCCAGACTCCACCGCCACCACCTCAACACGGGCATCAAGCCAAGATCCACAAGGGTAAACAGAAAATCTAAAAAAAGAAGGACCTAAACTAACCTATACTACTCCGGCGCGTCACCTTCACCGCCTCCGGCCGGCTATTCCGGCGGAGTGGCTCCGGATCTGCCCGGCGACGAAGGAAGTGGAGGCCAAGTACTGTAGATGGCTGAGAGCTGTCTGGGGGGGAAATGAGAGCCGTCCTCTCCCATCACTTTAAGTTCATGTTCTAGATTTTCTACCACTTGATCAAATACGGCAAGATCTGTCTCAACTCTCAACTTCTCCTTGCGAATAAGCTCTGAATTCTTCTTTTCTTCCTCCACAATACGCTTCAGCTCGAATATCATCAGGTTTTTACGGGCCAATTCATCACCTAAATTGGCCACCTTCTCCTCCAAATCCATCCTCCGGCTACACCACTGGGTTGATTCATCTTGGTATGCAATGTACCATGGATCATCGGCTTGCACAGCTAACTGTAACAATAATGGAGAAAAGAACAACTGAAATCACCCCAACAGGCCATGGCGGAACTTCAAATTCAACGGTAGTACAGAGAGCTGAAGCTAGATACCTGCACTTCCGACGAGGTAGGAGAAGTAGAACGTGGCCACGACATGATCGAATCCCCACCCTCGCCGGTGTACCCGCTACGACCAGACATTGAGGACTATTTCGTACCTGCAAACTCCAATAAATTACGGGAACCGAATCTATTAGGGGGTGGGGGAGGCAGAAGCGGAGGTCTTACCAAGCTATACCAATTGGTGCGCGGAACAAATCCCGGTCGTCGTGGGCGGCGGATCTGCTTGCGGCGGACTTTCCTGCGGTGGGTACAATGCGTGCGGACGAAACAAGTGCTGGAGCCGTGGTTGACGTGCAGCGCCGCAGTTCATCCAACGCCGCCGGGGGACAGAGCCGACGGCGCGACGAGGCGCCGGTGATGGCTGCTCCGTCCGACGGTGAGGAACGAGCTGCCAGCGGTTCTCCGGTCTAGCTTAAGAATAATTAATTAGCGAACTTGTTGCTTCTCTCTATGATATTCTCTAAAGACATATATCAGAGTGGCAATATGTGAGTTTTCCTGAAAAATAGACGACCCACTGGTCATTGGCTGCGCAGGCCCCACAGAGCGGCAATATATGATTTTTCTCTCTAAATAAGTAGACGATCCCACTGGTCATTGGCTGCGGCAGCCACACAGAGCGACAATATGTGTCTTTTCCTGAAAAATAGACGACCCCACTGGTCATTGGCTGCGGAGGCCCCACAGAGCGGCAATATATGATTTTCTCTAAATAAATAGACGACCCCACTGGTCATTGGCTGCGGCAGCCCCACAGAGCGGCAATATATGTCTTTTCCTGAAAAATAGACGACCCCACTGGTCATTGGCTGCGGAGGCCCCACAGAGCGGCAATATATGAGTTTCTCTAAATAAATAGACGACCCCACTGGTCATTGGCTGCGGCAGCCCCACAGAGCGGCAATATATGTCTTTTCCTGAAAAATAGACGACCCCATTGGTCATTGGCTGCGGCAGCCCTATAGAGCGGCCCCATTTGTCATTGGCAGCACCGCGTATAAAATCATGAAATAAAACGGCCCACACGTCAGCGATAGATGGATGGCTGCTCCGACGTGTCTCCCGACCCTACCCGTCAGCACGAGACGGTCAGGGAGGAGCTGCCCCTGTGCGGCCCCACCCGGTCAGACTAACGGTCAAGACCTCTGACCTAACGGCTACCGGCCGTTCCAACACTTGTGCGTGTTTCAAACTAGAGGAGGGGAAAACTGAGGAAAAACTAAGGGACTGGGGAAAACTGAGTACAACTAACGAACCAGGGGCATGAAAATAGAAATCCCTAATTAGTACCATCTATTGTATTGAGTTCTATTCATATATATTTATAATGATCTCATTTTTTAAATATATATAGATGATACGCCTGCGGGACACTCTCATAACGGAGGATCAAATACGAGCAATTCAAGAGGAAATCGCGGGATTCTTTCTTACCGAGGTCATTACCCCAGGTGGAGAGCACTATCGGCAGATCGTGACAGCGGAGGATATTCGTCGAGGAGATGTTGTATTGTAAATATGCATGCATTACGTGTACTGTTGACGATGTCGTGTACTGTTGACGATGTCTATATATATTCATGACGATTTTTTGTGGTTTCTTGAATGATATATATGCATTGCTGAAACTCGCCGCGGCGGAGAAACGCTGGTACAGCCTAAACCTGTGCCGCGGCGGAGAAATAGCAATTCTCCGCCGCGGCAGAAACCTAGGCCCGGTTCGTACCACGAACCGGGACCAAAGGCCTTCCACTGCGAGCTCCCTGGCCGCACCACGTGTCAAGGCCTTTAGGCCCGGTTAAACTTTGAACCGGGACTAAAGGTGCCCCTTTAGTCCCGCCTAATTGGTCCCGGTTTGGGAACCGGGACTGAAGGCCCAAATGGACCGGACCTATTGCCCCTTTTTCTACTAGTGATCGTGATTGGCCCTATGCCTTAGGAACTAGGTGTTTGGTGCTCTCGCGTGACAATAGGCGGACACTGGTGTATCCGTCCGCAGGACCTCCATAGAGGAAATCCGAGCTAGAAGTGAGCTCTTCTTTTTTGCGGGTATAGAAGTGAGCTCTTAATTATGAAGGGGTATCAAACTATATCAGTCTTCAAACGTTAACCACAAAAAAGATACCATAGACAAATCATTTTTTTACTAGAGCTGCTCCTCTCTAAAGATAAACAAAATGATCTTATCCTTAAACTAATCTCTAAAACAAGAATTTAAACCGCGACAAGAATTATGGAACGGAAGTAGTATCTCTCTTAGCATCTCGCCTCTAGCTGTTACACATCATTCTATCAAATGGGTTGCTAGCTTGCGTGGGAAGCGTGGCCTGAAGAAGTTCAGCAACGAAAGAGTATTCTTTACTGGCAAAAAGAAATAAATATCAAATTAGTTATGGATTAGTTGAGCAAATTACGGTCCTCCCCTACGATGCATAATAATTGACACGATTTTAATTTAAATTTGATGTAAAACTACGACACTTGATATTGCACTCAGCATTGCTTCTTAGCACAAGAGATGGAGCCGTACCCGAAATAAGAATAGGCACCGTTGCACATTCAACCGTTTGAACCCTCACCTTCCAGGTGATAACAGAACTGCATGCAGTACTATTTGGATCCCATTGAGCCGAGACACCTCATAGGCTATAGACCAATCCCAGTTGCAAAAATGACACGCAATGAAGCACACTTAGAGCATGTCTAACAGACCCTTTAAAAGGGTCAAACCCGTATAATAACCGCTGAAATACGGGGTAGAGCAAACCCAGCATCCCATTTCAGCTAGGGCGCGCAGCTAGGGCGCGCAGATATTTCAGATTTCGCACCTGTTTTCCCCCGCGCCGCCGCCGGAAACCTTCAGATCCGGCCCCCTTCGCCGCCCGCCGACCCGCCCCCTATGACAATGATCGGATTGAATCTTTTCTTGCAGCGCATCGCAACATTGAAGATGCCGAGACTTATCACCAGCTCAACCAAGATCTGATTGATCATCACTAGCAGTTGCATGGCCAATGAGTTTTTACATTCATTTCCTACTGTTGTATGTGAAACACGTATGTGAAACAGTTATCTTGATTGTTTGATTGCGGGAACATTTGTTATTTGTTTAATTATTCCATTAGAACATTTGTTGGCAGTTTCGAAAAACATTATTGTAATAATTAGGATGATTATTGTGTGATTTAAAACTTTTATTCAATGTGAATGTTGTATTGGTTGTAATATCCAATTTGTCAAAAACCCTGTTTTGAGAGGTTGAAAACTCGTCCGAGCTAGCGGACCCCGTATCCTCAACCTGGGGATACAGGGTCTGCTAGCTAGGACGAGTTTTCGGCCGATAGAAAGTGAATACAAAGCCCTCTACTCGCGTTTTACAGAGCAGAAAAATAGGGAAAAATAGGGGGTCTGTTAGACATGCTCTTATCACAAAATTCGATGCTAAATTGTGGTGTCCTGAAAAGGATTAGACAAGCCCAAGCTGACCATGTTAAGGTGAGGCAAAACATAATTGATTGATGTTTCCAACATGCCATACATTTGTTCACCTGAATCTATCTTCTTATCTCTGAGAATAAATTGCAAAAAATTCAAGGGTACTAGCTAGCCAGACTGTACAATGATTCAGGGTATAAACCAGATTGGAAGAGAGCACTCGAAAGTAAATTTACGCGGGAAGCGCCTCCTCTTATTGCATTTTTTGTGAAAGTCGTAGATGCCACCCATGTACGTACTGGAATGCCTACTCCCGTTGATCAACGCCCAGGATAGATTGAAGCTTGTATCATCGTCCAGGTAATAGATGCTACCTACTTGGAGCCTGTCGAACTGAGACACCTCGTAGGCCCTGGAGCAGCCCCGACCAAGTAAGAGGACCCGTCCAGGAAGCGCGTGGAGCTCCTCCCAGGAAGCTTTAGAGTCCCCAGCAGCAAGGTTCATCTCAAAGATCCTGAACTCGCGACGCCGCTTGGGCCTGAAGAGCCGCAGGATCATTAGCAGCTTTCCACGGGACTCCACCAGATAGCGGGACATGCTGTGCGTATAGGGCAGGTGGCTATTGGGCTTGTAGTCAGCACGCTTCTGAACCAGGTAGGAGGTACGGGACATCACCAGAGGGTGACCGCTGACGGCGTTGGGAGCGTACACCACAACATCCTCTGTGCTGGAGAGGACATGGAAACCTTCCTTGTAATAGATGATGTCCTCGATCACGCCCATATCATGCCTGCATCCAATCCAGTGTCCGTTCATCCCTGTCCGCCAGAACGCTATGCTGGAAGCGCTGGAAACGTGTGCAGCGGCGAGGAAGCCCTCCGTCAACGGCGTGCCCGAAAAGGTGACGGTTTGGATGATCATACGGTGCTCATACTTGGTGTCGACCCAGCCGTGTTCGCTGGGAATCCTAAGCCAGTTAGGGAGAGGAACCATGGCGCCGGAGCAGAGGTTCGCCGCCGCGTACCCTCCCCCCTGGTCCAAGGCGAGGGCGACCCAGCCACCCTCGTGGGAGCCGCATAGGCGCGCCGCATGAACGCTCTTCGGGAGGTATAGGCGACGGGTGGCTCCGGAGTGGAGGCTTAAGAAGGAGGGTGAAACAAGGGACGGGAGAAGGAGACACGGGAGCTGGCACGGCGCGGCTTTATGGACCTGCGCTGCAGAGCGCCACGCGCGGCAGACAGCAGCGAAGTAGACACGGTCGGCGGGGCAGATGAGATAGCGGAGGATGATGTCGAGAAGCTCAGGTGGGAGGCCGTCCGACCATGGACAGCAAGGTTCGCAAGCACGGGGCATGGCAGGATTTGGGGGCAGCCCTGAAGCGTCACTTTGATTTGGCTCGAGCATCGATTCCGGTGCCAGAAGTAGATTTCTAGTAACGTTCGCCAGTTGAAACAAACTGGACCAGCTCCCCAGCTGTCGCAACAAACTCTTGATCCTCACGAGTTGCCATAACAAACCTGTAAATATGGACCCTTGTCAAAAACAAAACCCTGTAAATATGGACGTGTACATACTTTATTGTGGATAAATGGAGAAACCAAGTTCCAATCTCCACTCATCAGAGAAAACAAAAATGAGTGCTAGTCACATTTCTTACAAGTTTCAATCTCACGCCTAAGCTTGCAATGTTCTAACAAAGAAACCTGGCCGAGAGTTAAGAACAGTTTGAATAGATGTATGGTAAAATCCACATTGTCTGATTGTATTCATAAGAATTCTCACAGGTCAAAAGAGCTAGATAATGAAAGAGTGCAAAGGATATTACCATGTACTGGTGTGTCCGTGCTATATCCAAAACAGCCTTCACAACGGCTAAAATAACAACAACAACAACAGGAGTCTTTCCAAGTTAGTTCAGTCAGAGGAGATGTCCATGGCTGCAGTAAAAGATATGTTAACCAAGTTAGCAATGAACTCACGATCTCTTGGTAATGCATTTTAGAGAAAACTTAGAAAACCAAAAATGGCCAATTCATATGAATGTAATGGGTGGGGATAATGCAAATAAGGTGTACCGTACAATACATTGTATGCCAATGAACAATCATGTTTCTCGAATATTAGCTGTTTGCGCTGTGAAAATAAATGATGAAACAAACATGTTGATATACTTAACAAATATTAGTTTTGTGCCCAGGCTCTCCCAGGTTGGCCACAATATTAATGAAATAATGAGATTGTACCTACAATTTGAACCTATCCAGAACTCCTTACTCTTGCTAATTATGCTAGAGAGGTGAAGCCAATTGCTGTTTGTTTGGGCGCAGGTCCAAGCCAAGCATTGTGTCTCAAAGTATGTCGTCCAGAAACAAACTACCATTGCCCACTACTGAAGAAATTGGTGCAATCTTAGGCAGATACTATGAGACATGAACCAATCATTTTTGTCGAAACAAAAGGCCATAGTTTTGAAGGCGGTAAGGTGACCTATGGCATTTTACCCACGCCTAAGTGCCACAGCGGGCAGAATCCCAAGGCGCTGGGGGCAAATGGTTGGGTGAGGGGGTGTCGCTATCGCCGAAGCGTCACGTTAGGGACACCTTAAAACCCATGCCAAAGACAAATGGCATATGAAGTTCATAACTTAACCTGTACTAATACTGGATTCCACTTCCTCACTGTACCACTGGATGCTTAGAAAAACTCTAAACGGAGAAGGGTTCGAAAAGCATGAATCAAACCTAGTTATGAAAGACTAAATGGTTTCCGTTTATCTTTCAGAATTGCTTCAGAGCACTATGAGGAGAGACAGGGAGCCCATGTCATGTACAGCAGGACGCCATCTTGGTTGAAATGCATTCTAAGAGCATGTCTAACAGGCCCCTTAAAACCCGCCCATCCCATAAAATTCCGGCGGGATACGGGGCAGGCGCGGTTTAGGCCGTCTAGCAGGCCCCGTATTCGGGCCGGCCCGATTCGGCAGAATACGGGGCCCAGGATATCCACACCGCCGCCCCCTACTTATACCGGGCGAAGGTAACCCCTCTCTCGCAACCCTAGCTCCGCCGTGCGCCGCCGCCTCCCCAGTTAGCTCCGGCGAGAAATCCCGCGCACCCGAGCTCCGCATTTCAACCGCCGGTCGGCATGTACGCACGCCGAAGCAGTACCGCATCGCCGGCGAGCGGATCGAAGCGATCCCGCTCGCCGGACACCGTCGAAGAGGCGTGGCGTCTCCAATGCAAGCGATCCACCGCCGGGAGCCGCCGTGCGGCGTGCAGGTACACCGGCGCCCTGTACGTCCCGCCGAAGCTCCGTGAGTTCGCGCCGGGCGGGCTCTGGTACAAGAAGGATCCGCCGCTCAAGCCGATGAGCGGCCTCGACTTCGACAAGTGGCGCGCCGAGTGGGAGCGGAACCGCCGGGCGAAGGCGGCATGGGACGCGCGCATCGGGAGCACCAGCGGAGGAGCTCCGCTCGCCGCCGAGGAGGAAGAGGAGGAGGAGGAGGAAGACCCCCTCTTCTTGCAGGCGATAGCAGCGTCCCTCAAGGACGACGCCGACAAGAAGAGGGCGGAGGAAGAAGAGAAGGCGGCTGCCATCGCCGCCGTGAAGGAGGCGCAGGCGCTGGAGGCGGAGGTGGACGCATACATCGTCGACCTCTCCGACTAGAAGTCGCGATCCATTTAGGATCGCGCAATTCAATATGTATATATGTTGATCCGTATGTATGATCGACTATCTATGAACTATGAATATGAACAAGTTTCCCGGGTTTTAAATTTACGAATTTATGGGGTGAAATACGAGGTCTGCTAGACAGACGGAATGATCTATCTAGGAGCATTTTTTTTGTACGAAGCGAAATACTCGCGTTTTACGGGGCAGAAAAGTAAGGGGCCTGTTAGACATGCTCTAACTGAACAAAGATACACAATGAAAATACAGCTGGCTTTATTAACAATCAGAATAAAAAACATGCATGGAAACATTAGAAATAATTGGGGCTGCTACTCGATTTTTTTAGAAGTTCCAGTACCACTCTGTCCAGAACAGATAAAATTGGCCTGACAATCACATGCGTAGCACTTGTTACTTAAAATAAAACACACATCAATTCTTTAGAATTAGTAATATTAACTCAGGGTGGGAACGGGCCGGGTCGGCCCATCGGGTCTCTCGCCCGACCCAAGAAAACAATGTCGTTGGGCAGTCGGGTCAGTGGAGTGGGCCCCGAACGACCTACGGGTCAGCGGGGTGAGGATTTTCCTATATATCGCCTATTAGCGTGCGTTACCATGCTCCGCCCCCGCGCGCCCCTTCTGGGCCAGCCCATTAGGTGTTCCTTCATTTTCGCGGTTTTCCCGGTTTTTCAGGAATTTCGGTCGGATTTTGTTTGGTTCTCCGATTTTGGTGAATAACGAGCGCTAATAAGCGATGAATAGGGAAACCCGCGGGGTGAACACCCACCTAATTGATCATCGCTACAAGAAAAAAGGATCTAATTGGTCAGCTAACTTGGGCCAAGCACCAGATCGTTATTTTTTTTTTCGAAATGGGGCTTCCCATCAATTGATGCATATGGTTTTCTTTATTAACACAGTATACAAATTACCGTACGTGCATTATGGATTTGATTTCAGCTACCTAGCAGATCGCTGAAATAAATAAAGTATACAGTATCGAGTTTACAAAGACATGGATCTGATTGATTGCCGTACGTATATATAAAGCTAGTACAGTAGTAGTAGCTAATTTGCATACCATGCTACCTCCTGATGGCTAATTTTTTCGCACCTTTAGAACATAATATTGGCAACTAACTTGAGGAACTGATCGAAACCATACTAACTGAAGTCTTTTTTTTTAGAGGGGATACTAACTGAAGTCAGAGCACAAGGTAGGGCAGGATGACAGTGTGGTACCTTCCCTTGGTCCTTGGGGATTCCTTTGATCTGGGACGGTGAGGCCGCGGCTCATGGTGGTGGTGCCGGACAGGTCGCTGTCGTCGGCGCGACCTGGTAAAGCGGCGTCGATCCGGTGGCTCCTCTCTCGTTGTGCTCCGTCACGAGCTGGGCGAGCACCGGAGCGCCGCCGAGCGGATCAGCGGAGGGCTCCACGTACGCCGCGCAGGCGTCTGGTGTCCCAACCTGAGAGATCGGAGATTCCAGGGATTGGGGCCGATCATGATCATGGTTTTTACCAGCCCGGCGGCGTATCAACCGCCCTTCTTTTTTTACGACGGGACTCGCAAGGCCCAGCAGAATCTGCCGCGCTTAGTGGGCCGGCGGCCCAATGGACTGCTTCGTTCGCTATGCACTCGCTCCACGCCTCCACCCGCACGTTCCTTCGGTTTCTCTTCCCACTCCGGCTCCGCCGCCGCCGCCGCCGTCAGCGATGGACCGCGCTCCGGCGAACGGCGAACCCGCGCCGCCACCGCCGGCTCCTCCTCCGGGACGCTGCCACTTCTGGCTCCCCAGCAAGCGGCGCCACTGCGCCAACTCCCCGCTCCCATCCACCCAGTAAGCAAGCATCCCAGCTGACCTCCCCCATTCAACCCATACTCACCACTCACCACCCCCTGCTCCCCAGGTACTGCGGGAACCACCCGCCGGAGCCCTCCTCCTCCGCCTCGCGCCGCCGCGTGCCCTGCCCCGTCGACCCCTCCCAGTAAGCCCCCGCCCCCGCACCGCTCCCAGCTAGCTCCACCCCTCTGACACCTCCCCCTCCCGCGCAGCACGGTGTTCGAGGACAACCTGGAGGCCCACGTCGGCAAGTGCCCCTTCCGGAAGCACGCCGACGCGCTCGCCGCGCAGCCGTACTACTCCAAGGCCATCAACTCCGGCGGCGGTGGCGGCGCCGTCACCTCCGCCGCCAAGCGCGCCTCCGTGCACAACCTCTCCGAGCAGCAGTTCCGGGGCCTGCTCGCCAAGATCCGGTCGGCGCACGCGTCGGTGGCCATCCAAATGCGCGACTCACACATCACTCCACTTGCCTGCGACAAGTGGATGAAGGGCCAGGTTGATAGGTGAGTGGGTGCTTTGGCAGTATGAGGTTTCAGGGAGTGTAATCGTGTAAACACCGGGGTTCTGTGAGGGGTCAGGAGTGATTTTTTCCTCTTGGTGCATTGGACAGGACGGTGCCGTACCAGGAGAAGCACGTTGTGCAGCAGGTGTCCATTGTCGGGAACATGGAGACATTCGGTATGCTGCCGAGCGGTAGGGAAGGAGCAGAGGATGAAGCGGCGGATAATGCTCTGGCAGTTGTTGAATTTGGTGCTGGCAGGGGTTACTTGACTCAGATGCTGGCAGATTGTTATGGCATTAAGAATATCTTCTTGGTCGAGAGACGGTCGTACAAGCTCAAGGTCAGTTTATGTGCACCAACTACCTTGGTTTGGGGATTAGGGGCTACAACTTTACATTATGTTCAGAGTTGGTCCCTGTTGGTTACCATTTTTTGCTGAATGCAGCTTCATTTTGGTGTTGAAATTTTTAACGGTAGAGCTTATTTCTATGCCTGGTTAGCTTGTTAGGATTCAGTATGTAGCGGACTTTCCATTTTAAAGGCACTCAAACTTGAATGTAACGGCTTGTTTGTTGTGCCATAACTCTAGCAAAAACATCTCTAACTTCGGGAATATGAATTGCCAGTGTTTACAATATTCCTACTTATTGTTATGCTCAGCAATAATCATTAACTCATTACTTTGGCAATCAGGCATCAAAGCTAAGACACCTCAGACTTGTTAACCAAACTACCAACTGATGTAATCATATAGGTTGTTTGTAGTGATTATGACTATGATTTCAAATCACTACCCTTTCTTAATATAAGACCAACTCAGATTGATTGAGGTTAATTTTCAGGCATTGCTGGCACGTTGATAAGTATAGTAAATATGGTATATACAGAACACATTTGTTTCTTACTCCGGCAGCCAAATAACTTGTTATGTTAAATCTAATTTCACCATGATTATTCATCCTCTCGGAGCAATTCAGGATCAGTTCTTTCACTCCGTCGTTAACTGCTCTTGTTGTCTCTTTCCTTTTCCCAAATTTGTAGGCTGATCGAAGTTTAAGACAAAATGAGGGTGTTACGTTGGAGCGTTTGAGAATAGATAGTAAGATTTCTTTTCATCCTTTATTGGACGGGTGAGATAAGGGCATTTGAATGGCTGGCAAGCACCTTTTGGCACTGAATATCTCATTCGTGTGTTTGCTTATTTATCTGCGTGCTACATCTATGCATCTGCAAACTAAAATTTGCATATACTAAAGTATTTTGTACTTCAATATAAATGCAGTTGAGGATTTAAACCTGCATGGAGTACAAACATTGATTGGAAGTCAGTATCTAGCAATTGGAAAACATCTATGTGGGCCTGCAACAGGTGATTATTGTATTTGATGTAATGTTTCATGTTTCGGTATAGTGATACAAAACTGCGTGAGATTAGCTGAATGTATCTAATTATTTGATTATTTCCTGCCCAGATATGACCATAATGTGCTGTCTTCATGAACAACACAATTATACAGAAGAGAAAGGCCACGATAAATGTCGCCTACAGGGCCTTGCTTTAGCCACCTGCTGCCACCATCTTTGCCAATGGAAGCATTATGCAAGTAATTCCCTGCTTGCTTTTCTATTTGGATATATCATGCCACACACTGCTTAGTTACATGTCTAGTACTAACAAAGCTGGTTGAATTGCTTTGAAGAGAATAATTTTTATCTTGTGATTGCAGATAAAGCTTTCCTCTCAGGACTAGGGATTGCGGAGGAAGAGTTCCATGCCATGACATTGTTTAGCAGTTGGGCTGTGGATGGTGATCACAGCTCCCAGGACTCTTTGGAGGCTGAAGACTCATCTTCTGAAGTCAGGTAAGGATTTTTTAAACAAGTGTCAGATAAGCCTTAGCTTCGCTCTACATTTTAGTCTCTGTAGAAGACCTTCTGTTAGAACCTTGGTAGGATCCTTATTGTCACTCTTGCATTATTTCTGTGGCTAGCAGAAGTTTGAATTCGAGCAACACTGCAAAAACAAATAAGTGTCAATTAAGCTTTATCTCTTCTTCAGTAATTGCAAAATATCTCGTGCTCCAATCTTGGTAGGATACGTGTTATCATCCAATCTTGTGTTACAATCTTGTTTGGATTTTGTTATCACCTTTGCACTATGTCTAGCAAAAGTTTAAATTCGATCAACATTTCAAAAGTTCTGCACCATTTTGGATGTCTGATACCTAGTCACAACTAATGGTGCCACTGAAACCTTGATATATTTTTAACACCAATGTTATTGGAGAAGGGACAGAGAAGCCAAGAAGCCCGATCTGGAGTTCACCGGAATCGAGAGAATTATTCGTGGTATGCCAGGCGAGGAGAGGAATGCTCTGGGATTTATGTGTAAAGATATTATTGACAGCGGGAGGCTGCTATGGCTTAGATCCAAGGGTCTAGATGCAGACCTTGTAAGTTACGTTCCATCGAATATTTCCCCAGAGAACCATTTACTCATCGCCAAGTGTAGGTCTTAATTGGGATAATCAATTTGTACCTCAACTAGGAGGAAAATGGCTGAGTTTTGTTGTAAAATGATTTTGTGTTTACAAAAGGTCATCAAGATTATGGACTCCAAACCAAAGGTATTTTAACATAAAAATATTGCGATGAACATTCTTTATCGACTTCGGCGCTAGCCCTCCTGCTGCATCGTTCCGCCGTCGGAACTGTTGGTCCAGCTGGAGCTGGTCTTCGCGGGAACGGCGCCGCCAACCTGGCCTTCAAGGAGCTCGCGGGCCTTGCCGGCGGTGTCGCCATGTACGCACGCCCCTGCCACGTGCCACAACCTACTTCTCTAGTTCCCGGTTGGCCGGAATCTCGCAATGCTCGGCCTCGTGCGGTGTACGAGTGTGAGGTGGTGCGCGCCAGTGAGAGGCAGGGGCCACACCTCGGTGAGGCTTGGGAGAGGCGCGCCGGTGAGAGGCAGGGGCCATGCGCCGATGAGGCTAGGGAGAGGCGTGCCGGGAGGAGAGGAAGGGCATGGGGAGAGGGAAAACCTTATCGCTTTATCGACTTTGCGGTTTAGCCCTCTTTGATTTATTATAATTGAAATAGTCCATCTATCTAATGCAATGGCTGACAGGTAGGTCCCACTAGTACCCACATCAGCGAATACATCGATGTACACACGCCGGTGACCGCTGATGAGCCTCTCAGCCGTATTTAGTGACCGTAGAATGTGTATTCCTATGTACGGTGATGGAGGCGGGCTGGGGTGTCGACTTCGGTGACCCCTGATGTATTTTACTCTTTTTATAACACCACCAAGTTGAGCTCAGCTCACTAGCGCTCGGACTGATTGGTATTACGAACCGGGACTAAACCTTCTCTGCTCTGAATCTCCTGATTGCACCGGAACTAAAGGTGGAGGCCTCTAGTCCCGATTGCACAGTCCCCCCTAACGTACCGGGAATAGAGCCCCTTTTTCTACTAGTGTGAACGACATACAACATGATTCAGTTATAAGCTAAAAAAAACTGAGAACGACCTACAAACATGATTCATGTTGGATATCTTTGACCTTTGATAGAAACATTAGAATGATTATGCTGCAAAAGCAAATCCCAAGCATGCTTCCTTTGCATCTAGCTCTCTTGTTGCTTCCTTGTTGAACGTTTGTTGTACACATACCAGAGCAGCGCGGATCCTCCAAGCACCGTGGCACTGCAGTCATCACCACACATAATCAATGGATATGAACATTTATTATACTTAACAAACGTTACTACTCCCTCCAATCGGAATAGATCAACACAAAGTCGAGGCAAGGCTAGCGAGTAGCCGAGTAGGCATAGATAGACACGTGTTTATTAAATCCAACTGGAGGTAGTAGCTTGCTGATCACTTAGCGGAGGGAGCTGGGGCTTAGACTAGTCATAGTGGGAAGTAACATAGAGTAGTAACATGGTGCATGTTACTACACTATGTTACTACCTTCATAGTGAATAGTTACTTATATGTGGTATCATGCATGCTATATTTATTAGATTGTAGACTCATCTTGTCTTGAGAAGTGTGATGTTATGGTAACATAGCTAGTTACCATCCCACTCTTTTTCTTCATTTATTATCATGCCATGTCACCAAAATGCTTTGGGGTGTGTGATGTTACTAGGCTATGTTACTCCCACTATGAGTAGTCTTACCAGCACACTGAAAACGCTCTTCCACCACCACCAGCCATTGGTCGTTGCACCCGTGGCAATGGCCGTCTTTGAGGACCTCCATGGCCTTGCCCATTTGAAGATGTGGAGGAAGAGGACATACCATTGTGCCCACTTGAAGTTGTGGAGGAGGTACCGTCATGGCTGCTCCGACTTGAGCATTGTGCTTTCCGGTTTTCTGTTTCTGCCGCCCGACATGGCTCTAGTCGGGGTGACTCAAGTGGGGGTGGCTTAAGTTGGCGTAGCTCCAACTCCGCCGCCCGCTTCTCCATCTCGGCCTTACGCTTTGACCTCTGTGCCTCCCACTCAGCCTCCTGCTTTTCCTTCTCGGCCTGCTGCTTCTCGTTCTTCGCCTTCCACTTTGCCTTCTGCACCTCAAACTCCGCTAACATATCCGCCTCCCGCTTCTTGTTATGTGAGTTCCACTTTGCCTTTTGCGCCTCCCACTTGGCCTTCTCCTTCGCCTGTTGCTCGTCCCACTTCTTCAATATGGCGTCAACCTTCCGATAAAATTCCTCCTCCTCCCGCTTCAGCCTCTCGGCCTCCCGCTTCTCGTTCTCCGCCTTCCTCTTGGCATCCCACTCTTCCCTCTTCGCTCGCTCGGCCTCCCGCTTCTTCTTTTGCGCCTCCTGCATCTCGTAGCGGATAGTGCGGTCGTACGCGGCACGACGACCGGCGTCGTAGAGAACATCGTATGCGTCCTTGGCTCTACGGAACGCGGCTGCTGCGGCATTGCGGCCGGCAGCGTCGGCCTGGGAGTGGTGGTCCGGATGATAGCGGTGGGCAAGGCGGAAGTAGGCGTTTTTGATGTCGCTCTTGCTGGCGTTGGGCTGCAGCCCTAGCGTCTGGTAGTGGTCGCTCATCGCCTCCTATCTCTGAGGTTGATTAATGGTGCGCGCGCGCGGAAGCACGATTCCTCCTTTTTATGCTGGAATTATAATTTACTACTGTAGTCCGTCTCGTGTCCTAACAGGTTCTTTGAGTCCTGCACGCGCGCGTCCAAGACAGCCTGTCCGGGATCGCGAGTTCTGCCAGGGATTTCTGAGAGAATCGTCAAAAAAGAAAATCACCGCAGTTACGAGTCTGCGGAATACCGAAACCCTCAACCCCGACCGACCGACCGACGGAGAACGAAGTCACGAACCCACCCACGTCCGACGGCGATGCCCGCCAGCCACGGCTCCACGCGACCCCTTCCACCGGCGGCCGGCAGCTCCCGCTTCCCCGACTTCTTCCTCCTTGACACGACGGCCTCCATCAGCGATCTCCGGAACGAGACCACCGCGGCAGCCTTGACGGAAACGGGCCTCACCGTGCATGTATCCTTCGCGATCGCCGAGCCGCCGCGCCGTTCCTCATGCTGCGTCTGCTGCCCCAGCCACGACGAGACCCCGTTCGCGTGCGCGCCCAGGGTCGTTTCCTCCATGGAGGACACCGCCCTCATCCGAGTCGACCTCACCGCCGGCGACAGGCCGCTGTTCTTCCTCTACCGGGCCACAGGGCCGTCGCTCGACCTGCTCCCGGACATTCGTTTTTACTCTCGGAGAGAGCGTCTGTTCCCACCCATCGGCTTCGTCTCACATGAAAACCGATCCGTCATGGCGGCTCTGAGTTACGGAGCAGGGCATGGGCAGTACAATCTCTACACCATGGGTTCCGACCCAATTTCCACATGGTCCAAGAGGCTGCTGCAGGTGAACATTCCTGATGGCCTTACCGTGAAGTCGGCAGTGATTAAGCCTACCAAGCTGATTGCCCTTGGAGATGGACTGCTCGGCTGGGTCGATCTCTGGAAGGGCATTGTGATCTTCGACGTGCTCGATCCCCAAGAGGCCACGGCGTCTTTCGTCCCTATGCCCAAGCTGCTGCCCAGCAACAGCGAAAGCCAGTTTTCGGCACGGTCGATTCGCGACGTCACCTTCAGTTGTGGTTACATCAAGTGTGTCGAGTTTGAGGAACTGGTAAAACTCAGACGCACAACTATACCAGCTGTTGTTGTTGATCCTTGGGACATAGATTATCTCCACGACTCGGAACTGGCCGTCAGTCCACCCCAGCAGGAGGAGGAGGAAGTGTATGATGTTGTTGGTTGGAGGCTCGTCACATGGTACAGGGAACTGACTTCGAACGGTTGGCGCAAGGGGAGCATGGTTCATTCCGATGACCTCGGTACTGTCTCCTTGCCTCGGCTAGGAGGTGGTGCATGTGCTCTAAACGTGCCATTCAAGAACCTGAAAACAGCTTCTCCCACTCTGTGTGGCCATGACGATGTTGTTTACCTCGTGTCAATGCTGGACGAGAATGATCAAACAGCATGGATTGTGCCCGTTGACACTAAGAGGAAGTCACTTGGAGAGGTTATGCCGTTTTCTGCAGAGCACTCCTCAATTTACAATCCATCATTCATTCCATGTGTGCTGACCAAATATCTGGATGCTAAATCAGGTAATTACACTGTCACTTGTTTATCATATGACACTCCCACATGTTTATTCTTCTGTTTTTAATTATTGATCTATGTGTCTCAAATCTCTGTATATGTGGTTCTGGTATATTTCAACTCATTTCAGTCTCTGTTATTCTTATGTGCAGTGTACCCATGTTAAATTAATCATAGACTCTTAGTCTCCTATGACTTCATTGGTTATCATATCTATTAAGTACAAGTGATCATGAATCTAATGGTTTTTCACTCTTTGTGCATTAGATTGTTCTCAGGTAGGTATGACGAATACTTGTCACGCCGCCCGGCGAAACTTCAACATGCCTAAGAAGAAGCGGCAGCGGTTTTCACAGACAGAACCAGAAGAGGAACATGTATCACAGCCTGCAGCCCTCATCAGCTAAGAAATAATGACATTCACCAAGTTTTTGATGTGTAGCACTGGTCATATATTTGGATTCTCTAACCGTCCTAGTAAGAGAATATGTGGCTTACACAAATAGCGTAGTCGTAATGGTTCTTTATAATGTATAAAGTTCAACATATAACTTGATCTGCTTGCTGAGGATCACTCTTAAGAGCTTGAACAAAAAAATTAATGGAAAGTGTATCAAAATGATGACAAATAAATTAATCAACATGTGTTATCTTTGTTAATGACTTGGGGACTTGGGTACATATACATGGTGAACAATTCTGAAAGAAGAGATGAGTGCTTGGGAGCCCCTCTAGAACGAGTCAATGAATGGACAACTTGCTATATTTTTTTGTCGAGGAAAAAAAAACAGCATGGCCATTTTATTGATCATCAAGAACTGTTACATTGTCCGCAAGTAACTCAATAATAAAATTGGACAGATGCTCAAGCCAAACAGATCCATCTGCCCTACTAGCAAGAATGTGAGCAACTTTGCTCCTTTCCGGGCTAACGATAGTCTAATTAGTAACTATCACTGGTTTCACCAGTTCTAACAAACTCCATGAGATTAAAAATAGTTATGTAGCCACAAATATATTTGGCATCGCCATCCACAAGGTAACAACAAAAATCGCTAGCTAAGTAACTATGTCCGACGACCGGCACAATTATAAGAACTATATATTGCATCCTTCTCTGCCGATGATCTAGCACTAAAAAGCCGCTGCTTCCGGCCAGCCCATCGATCATCCAAGCCATCTTGTTCCACCTCACCCAAGCAGGCGCGGAGTCAAGATTTGACCATAGGGGGGTATATGTATACTATAACACGATATATGATATTGTAAATCAATATCAAAATATGAAAAATGTGACAACTTATTTTTATATCTATCTCTTTATTTTTTTGTATAAATAATCCATTGGAATAATAAATTGCACTTCCAATTCTCCAGTTGCTTTTGACTTTCAACTCTATGCAAGTGTACATATGGATAATTAAATTCTATTGATCTAACAAAAGAAAAACTAATGTCATATATGGATTGAATTGTAACATTAATACAAAATCTTTCAATATAGAAATTATCCATCTTTAACATAGGTCAGATCGAGTCACTAATAGCAGACTGCACGCGGTCATGGTCAGACGCGCTAAACAAAAACCAGGAGCGTATGTAGGCAACGAGCGTCAGAGGCGCCCTAGCAGTCGGCAACTAGACGCAGTTAAGAGAGTACATGATAGATTGATTCTCTATTTCTCATTGATTCCCTCTTTTAATTTAGGAAAGAAGGCTACGATTTAGAGATGAGCTTCTGTCTTTACTTCGTTGGTCTACATCTGAATAATTAAAACATGGGCTAATTCATCATACATTAATCTTCGGCCATTATCGCACATATACTACCAACGGCTATTGATTGAGGGGTGTGTGTCTTGCCCCTACTCGCCCCCCGCCGCCTCTACCCCTACACACAAGTCATATGTTTCCGCGTAGCCCAACTTGACATCTATGAGTTTTCGATGATCTAGACTTCAAATCCATGTAGATCATGCTCACTACGACTATTTGCTATATTTGCTAATCCAAATATAATTGAAAATTAAAATGCCTTCACTTATTTATAATGAACTTGTTTACTTCACAAAAACTCATATTGTCACTAAGTGCATGCCATTTTGTTCTTATATCTCATTTGATACTATCTTAAGTTCTATGTTCAACTAGCACATTTGGCAATATAGTCACACTCCGATATAAGCAGGATACATATTTTAGATACAATTATAATATTTACTAGTACATATACATGTCCTTGTGCTAAGTTTAGATTGTATATTGTCGTTAGTTTTTCATTTTATTAATTTACTTTGAATAGTTTAGGAAAAACTTATATTACAGTGCAATGTTTTTCATAATATAGTTAATTAAAGTATCTCATTAATCAGTAAATTTATGTGTGCCTCCTGGTAGCAAGGTTGTATATATTTTTTTTGTGAAGGTTAAGTAGCTAATATGAATGTATATTTTGGGATATCTTCTCATGTAAAAGATAGTCTCGTGGTATGGACAACAAAATGTACCCGCTTCAAGTTGCAAATAGCTTGTGCAACGTTGTTTCCCCAAGTTTTTACACATGGCTTTCTTTGCTTCTAACCAAGAGTGGTGATTTCCTTATGCCCCACACTCAGTCCATCAGCATGTCACTAGTTACTCCATGTCTATAAAACACCTCACAACACCGGCAGCGAATTATCATTCAAGTAAATGGAAAGCCTAAAACCATTAATTTAGGCAAGCCGAGGATCTCGTCAAATAAGTGTGTACCAAGCAGTGCAATGGACAGACCACATAAAAATATAGAATCATTTAATGAAATACCGCTTGTTAACAAATGTTGCGATTTAAATAAAAAATATATGGCGCGCTAAGGAGCACCTAACCTTCTATTTACAACTTATATACGACACAATCCTACACTCCAAATATTTCCTCCCACATGACTTGCATAAAAACCATAGGGTAAGTGAAATTTCATTTTAGACCATAACCATGTTCGACGACCAACATAACCACATATACACCACATAACATCAACACTTTAGGCTTCATACATACCGTGCAGAGTTGACTGGCATCATCACTGCCGCTGCACAAGTTAACAGAAAAACTATCAGCCTGAAAATTACATGACAAAGTAAAATCAGAAGACTGAATTATGCACAAGCTAATAGGCCTGCCTTAGATTGCAATAATGCAGGGAGCATTCGATCAAGTACCATGTCTAAGAGAACTGTTTATACGTAGCTATTTCAAGTACTACATCTAAAACTTATTTTTTTTCGAAATGGACATCTAAAACTTATTGAATGCTACTATCTATTACCAGCTGTTTAGTGCTGCAGGAGGCGCGGTACTGGTTTCTCTTCTAGTTCTGCTGTGGAAGGTGATGCCGCTGCTTCTTCCACTTGCTGAAGTTTCGTGAAGGTGGGACATGCGAAGCATTTCGCTTGCCTCCCTGAGCTCCATCTAATGCACATAGAGCAGAAATCCATTAGATTAATGACAACTCATTACTAAATAGCTATAACTATAATAATGCCATACCAAATACCCGTCTGAATTTGAGCGCATATTAGTAGAGCTATCTAACAGCTGATTGTTCATAGTGATTTAAAAACAGAGGGGCTAAACTAATACACACTTAATCATACCCAATGTTTTCTGATGCAAATTCAAAAAGACGCATAAAAAATATTTTTATTCAACTCTTAACTATTACTATCCGACAAACACAAGTGATGAAAGTGGGCCAGTCTGTTCAGACTATCGATGCCAGGCCAGAGCACACTCTATTCAGGTAACAACGTCCATAGTCATCGGCCAGTTTAACACAGGGTACCATGTAGATAATGGAATGAGAACCATCCGGATTTAAATGATTTGAAATGTGACCTAACCACATGTACTAACTACTGAGACACATCCGTATTATTAAAAACTAGAAGAAAAACATCCGTGGGAGTACTAATTGATAAACAGTGACATATGATTACCTGATTTATCATCCAGATATTTGCTTAGTACACAGGGAATGAAGGTTGGATCGTAAATTACAGACCCCTCTGCAGAAAACGGCACAACCTCTCCCACTGACTTGCTCCTAGTGTCAACGGTGACAATCCACGCAGCTTGGTCGTCCTCTTGCAGCATGGACACGAGGTAAACGACATTGTCATCGCCACTACTCAGAGTGGGAGAAGCTGTTTTCAGGCTCTTGAATGGCACATTTAGAGCACATGGACCACCTCCTAGCTGAGGCAAGGACACAGTACCAGCAAGGTCATCGGAGTGAACCATGCTCCCCTTGCGCCAACAGTTCCAAGTCAGTTCCCTATACCATGTGATGAGCCTCCACCCAACGACATCATATACTTCCTCCTCCTCCTGGGTTGGAACGATGGCCAGTTCCGAGTCTTTGAGTTCATCCATGTCCCAGGGATCAACAACAGCTGGTACAGTCGTGGGTCTGAGTTTTAGCACTTGCTCAAGCTCGACACACCTGATGTAACCACGACTGACTGCGACATCACGAAGTGGCCGTGCAGAATGCTGGTTGCCATAGAGTTCGTTGTTGTTTGGCATCAGCTTCGGCATTGGCACAAAATACGCCTTGGCCCTTGGCTGCGGGCTCGAGCACGTCGCAGATCACCATGCCCTTCCAGAGATCAACCCAGCCAAGCAGCCCGTCTCCAAGGGCAATCACCTTGGTCGGTTCGATCAATGCTGATTCCGCGGTAAGGCCGTTAGGTATCTCCACCTGAAGCAGCTTCTTGGACCATGTACTAGAAAGCGGGTTGGAAGAACCGATGGTGTGGAGAATGTACTCCCCATCCCCTGGGCCGTAGCTAAGAGCCGCCATGACGAATTGTTTGCCGTTGTCGTGGGAGACGAAACCAAGGGGTAAAATCAGAATCTCTGTGTAAGAATACCGACGTATGTCCGGGAGCAGGTTGAGTGACGGCCCGCTGCTGGGCCCGCTGGCCCGGTAGAGGAAGTAGTGCGGCGAGTCTTCTGCGGTGAGCATGACTTGGATGAGGGCCGTGTCCTCCACGGAGCAAACGACCTTCGGCGCTTTTGCAAACGGAGTCTCGTAGCTGTTGCGGCAGTATACGCAGAAGTAGGAGAGGCGCGGCGGATCAGCGGAGACGAAGGATACGTGGATGGGGAGGCCCGCTCGTGTCAAGGTTCCTGCGGTGGTTTCGTTCAGGTGATCGCTGATGAGGACCGTCGAGTCGAGGAGCACCCAGCCGGGAAAGCGGGAGTTGCTGGCGGCCGGAGCCGGTGGAGGTGGTTTTGCGGTCGGGGAATTTGGGTTACTTCTCTTCTTCATATATCCATAGCGGGCGGTGGTGGCGTCTTGAATTTCACTTGATCGATTCCGACTCGGTGTCGTGGCACACGTCCCTCGTGGCTTTTGCAAACGGGATCTGTCGTAGTTGTAGGCGCAGAGGTTCGCGTCGGTGTCCGAACGCACGCACGCACTCACGTCCGAGAAAGCCAGGATGAGAGCATCTCCCCGCGTCCCACACAAAGCGTCACCCAAAGACATTTTTTTTTGGATAAAGGAAATTTTTTTTTTTTTGAGAAACACAGTACAAACGCAGACGCTCACATACACGCGCATACACTCACCCCTATGAACGCACACACGCACACCCTACCCCTATGAGCACCTCCGGAAGACTGAGCCGGCGGATTGGATCTTGAAATTGACGAAGTCACCATAGGTGCCTCGCTGTCGACGGGAACGTCGCCTCCCACTGAATGAATATTCCGCCTTTATGAGACACACAGATGTCAAACCTGGGGTTTGAACTCTGGTGGGCTGGGGGTACAACCACCCACCTAACCACCCAACCTCAGGTGAAATATATTAATATCAAGAAGATACCAATTACACCCAGCCTCTGCAACAACGCACCACCCTAATGGCACTACGGATGCACACAGCCAAAAAAAGGAAAAGAAAACTAAGAAATAAAAGCCCCGCTACAGTATCTCGGGCCTAACAACAGCAGTACATCCACCGCCAAGACAACACCTGAATTACAGACTCTCCAAAAAACGACGTCTCCAAGAAGGGAACAGTGCTCAAACACCATCGTCGCCCGATCAAAGATCTTAGGTTTTCACCCTGAAGATAGTCCCCGCTCTCAAAACAATGCCTCCACCAAGGCCATTGCCAGGCACAACCAGTTAAGGCCAGACCTTGGGTTTTCACCTTGAAAGGTAGGACTCTGCGCTTCACCTGTGTTGTCACCCCCACTTTCATACCGCTGCTGTGAAGCCCGGAACACCAAGCCAGTCCCTCAACAGCGTGGAGACTTGAACCTCCCTCAGCCAGTCCTCCCCTCCGGCCTTCATGAAATTCTCTTCTTCCGACTTTCATCATGGATCCATAGTCACTTGATGTCAACACAGAAAAAGAGCTTCGCGCCGGTCCCTCCAGAACCAATCGGTCGGAATAAAAGCATGGGTGCACACGACCGAATACCTCCGATCCAGCAAACTCCAGGCAGAGCACTGTTACATTCGCCGGCGGAGCCTTCCGGAACTCAACCCTCCGGCCAGATCACGAGTCCAGGCCTCCGGAAGGTCCTCCTCTTCACGCAAGAGAGGCCCTAGGACCGCCACCTTTATTCTGCAAGACATGAGATCCCAAGATCCACCATATCTTGCTGGCCATCTCCGACGGAAGGAGGAGGCCGCCGCCAAGGTCGGGGCCGCCGCCCCGACGCCCAAGTAATGCGGGCAGAGCCGCAGACCATCGATGCAACCCGCGCCGGAACATGGTACAGGAGCTCGAGGCCCTCCAGGCCCATGCGGGACCAGATCGAGCCCAACCACCCCACCGCCGTCTGCCCGCCGGTCGCCGCACCTCCGGCCGCCGTTGCCACGCACCACCACCGCAAGGCCCGAGAGCGAGCGCCGCCGTCGTCGAGCCCTGCCGCGACCAGCAGGTGCCCCGCCGCCGCCACACCGCGCGAGCTTTGCCCGGCAGCGCCTTCATCTCATCGAAAGATCGGACACCCCCAAAGACATTTAGGGCATGTTGGACAAAAAATCATTCCCAGCCCCGCGCTCTAAATCTTCGTTCCGTTCGGCGAGTCCCAATATGGTGTCCGCCGCCCCGAGCCCGTCCCCGCTACGCAGGAGACGCTCCGAGCGCGCCGGACACAACGAAAAGCGAGGTGGGGAGTGGTGGGCCCGACGCGTCAGCGGTACAGAAAAAATTCGTCCCCCTCTCCCGCTAAATCGCGCTTGTCCCGCCACATCGCGCCTCTCCCGCCGCGCATTTCTGCCCTCTTAACACATTTCACCGCCTATCCCGCCGATTCATTTCTCCCTCCGTCGTCGCTACTCTGTCCCTCCCGCCGCTGCTACCCTCTCCCCATTCATGGCGCCGCCAACAGGCCCCAAAAAATGGCCAAAAAAGCGGCCACCAAGCCGCCGGGCAATGAGACGAAAGGGGCGAAGGCGCACTTCGCGAAGCCGCGGAAGGCGCCGGCTCTAAAGAAGAAGCCGGAAGGCTAGACCGACGATCAATGGCAGCAAGACTGACTGCGCCGCAAGCTGTCGACGGCGGAGCGGAGGGGAGAGAGGGCGGCGTGGCTGGAGAAGAAGACGGTGGCGGTGCGCGCAGCAGCACGCGCTGGTCGCGTGTATCATGGCCAACAACGCGAGCCCATGGAGTACGTTGTCTCCGTTGACATCCGGGTTCTACAACGACGGCCCCTATGCCGCCACTCCAGGGTGCGTGATGCCAAACTTGTCGCCGCGGTACGAGGACCCGCATGGCGGCTTCCATGTCCCTGCTGACAGCGTCGATAGAAAGAATGTCTCCCCAGACGCGGGCAGCGCACAACTTCTTCAAAGGTCAGATCCTCGACAACATCGAAGCCAAAATGGCAGCGGCCGAGGCAGCGGCAGCAATCCCAACTCTAGAGCAAGAGCCGGCACCAGCAGACGCGTCTGCGACCACATCTGCTAGTACACATGCATCGTCCTCTGCCTCAGCGTTAGTGGCATCGATCTCTGCCTCGGCGTCAGCGACGAAGCATGCACATCGGGCAAATCACGACGAGGTCGTCATGATCGATGGGCCTACGTCGACTCAGGTTGCGCCATCGGCGTCGCCGTCTCCCAACCCCTACCCCTTCTTCTAATTTACGCCGGTCTGTAATATGAGTATGCGCCCAGTACGACGCGGGAACGATCTCTTTTAAATACGAAATATTTGAATTTCTATTTGGAGGCGGCGTTTGGGGGAGGCGGCTGGAGAGCGACGTCCCCAAACACGGTACGAACAAAATACATCCCCAAACGATTGATCTGGCCTGTTTGAGGAACTTTTTTAGAGCACGGACTACATATTTGGGATGCAAAGGAAAAGAGTTGATTGGGTTCTGTTAACACGTTAGGATTGTTAGACTAGATAACTACAGGTTGTTAGTATCTAGAATTTGTTATGAGGTTGTTGAGCTCGGTTGTTGTAAACCCTAGCCGGCCAAGGCTTCCTATATAAAGTGCACGACATGGACCTATTGGCCATCGCCTCATCGCATCTCTCTCTCCCTTTGATCTCGTTAAGTTTACATGGTATCAGAGCCATCTTGGCTAATGGCTTCTTCTTCCTCCACCGCACCCGTTGCTGCCATGCCGGTCACATCCTCCGTCACCGTGCGCCTGAACCACACCAACTACATGCTGTGGAGAGCCCAGATGATCACCCACCTCCGCAGCCATCCCCATCTCCTTGGCCATATCACCGGCTCCACTCAAGCCCCTGGTTCCTTCATCGAGGAGGTCACCGGCACCGGCGATGACCGGATCACCAGCCAGGTGACCAATCCTGAATACGCGACGTGGTCGTCCGCGATCAGACGGTGCTCAGCGGCTTCTTCGCCACCGTCACGGAGGAAGTGCTCGCGTCCATCATGGGCGCCCCCACTGCACACGATGCGTGGATGATCCTGGAAGGCATGTTCTCCTCCAAGTCGCGTGCGCAGGTCATCTAGATCCGCACCTAGCTCACCGCCACCAAGAAGAAGGGCACGTCGGCGGCGGACTACTTCCGCCAGATGAAGCACCTCGCCGACACGCTTGCCACCATCGTCCAGCCCCTGCGTGAGGAGGAGACGATCTCGTAATCCTGGCTGGCCTTGGGCCGGACTACGACGCGCTGGTGACCTCCCTGACCACGCGCAACGACGACATCACGCTCGACGAGGTCTACTCCCACCTCCTCGCCTTCGAGCAGCGTCACGAGCAGCACGACACCGACCTCGTCATCGGCACTGGCGGGCCGTCTGCCAACTTCTCCGGGCGCCAGCAGGGTGGCCGTCCAAACTATGGAGGAGGCGGCGGAAACCAGCAGGGCGGAGGCGGCCGCGGCAACCAGGGACGCGGACGTGGCCAAGGTCGCGGTGGTGGTCGTGGTGGACCACCTCAAGGCCGCGACAATGGTGGACAAGGCCAGCAAGGCGGGAAAGGCCACAACGGCGGCGGCGGTGCACCGCGCCCGGTGTGTCAAATCTGCAACAAGGTGGGCCACAGCGCAATCAGGTGCTACCAGCGCTACAACCACGCCTACAACGACGACGAGCCGTCCGCAAATCACGCTGCCACCGGGTACAACGTCGATCCCACCTGGTATATGGATACCGGGGCAACTGATCACATCACCAGTGATCTAGACCGCCTCGCCGTCCGCGACGCCTACAATGGCAACGAGCGCGTCCACGTCGGCAACGGAGCAGGTTTGCACATTGCTCATATTGGTCATGGTACTTTAAATACTACTGCCAAATCACTTGCCCTTCGTAATGTTCTTCATGTACCTAGCATCACAAAAAATCTTCTTTCCGCTCACAAGCTTGCTCTCGATAATTCTGTGTTCATTGAGATTCATCCGTATCATTTTGTTGTTAAGGAGCTGGAATCGAAGAGAAGGGTGCTGGCAGATAGGTGTGAGGCAGGACTCTACCCCATTCGTCCCTCAGAAATAAAAGCCCAGAAGTGTGCCATGTTGTCCGCAGCTAGGACTAGCAAGGAGCAATGGCATCGGCGATTAGGTCATCCTTTCTTGTCCACACACTCACCAACAAAATGGATCCGTTGAGCGAAAACATCGACACATTGTCGAAACAGGTCTTGCACTATTAGCCCACGCTTCTATGCCCGTAAATTTCTGGGATGAAGCTTTCTACACTGTCGTTTATCTCATAAATCGAATGCCTACTTGTGTCATTGACAATGCTACACCTCTTGAACGCCTTTTAGGTGCCAAAGCTAAGCCAAACTATGATCTCCTCAAATCCTTTGGTTGTCCCTGCTGGCCCCTTCTCCGCCCCTACAACAATCGTAAACTCAATTTTCGCTCCAAGGAATGTGTCTTCATTGGCTATAGCAGCAACCACAAGGGCTACAAGTGCTTAGATGTCGCCACTGGCCGCGTCTACATCTCTCGCAATGTCATCTTTGACGAAAACGTCTACCCCTTCTCACGACACTTCACCGTTTCATCTCCAGATTATGGCAGTCGTGTTTCTAGTACTAATGATCTTATGATTAATGTGCACAATCAGCCTGTCTCTGTTTTTGCCCCTGCAGGAGCCCCAGCAGCAGATGCTCACCATGGCGATGCTCACCATGGCGACGACGTCGATCAACAGCCTTCTGGCACGACCGCGTCGTCCAATTCAGACTCGGACGCGGACTCTGGCTCCGCGTTGATCACCGCCTCGGCCCATGCTGGGCCGTCACCACCGTCCTCGCCTACGGCCTCGAGTGGGCCGGACCCTGCGGCCCAGCAGACTACGTATGCTCCTACGCATACGATGCGCACCCGTCTGCGCTCTGGCATCACCATGCCGAAGCGCCGAACTGACGGGACCGTGACCTACTCAGTTGTTCGTACTGATGTCGCTGAGCCTGCTACGGTTGTTGACGCGCTGCACGACCCACGCTGGCGTGCTGCCATGGATGCGGAGCTGGCTGCTCTTCACCGAAACGAGACTTGGCGTCTCGTCCCGGCACCTCCTGGCGTCAATCTCATTGACAGTCGCTGGGTGTTCAAAGTGAAGCACAATCCTGATGGCAGCATCGAGCGCTTCAAGGCTCGTCTCGTCGCCAAGGGTTTCAAGCAGCGCCTGTTGGAGATATGCCCAAGAGGCAATAATAAAAGTGGTTATTATATATCTTTATGTTTATGATAAATGTTTATATACGATCCTATAATTGTATTAACCGAAACATTGATACATGTGTGTTATGTAAACAAACAAATGAGTCCCTAGTAAGCCTCTTAACTAGCTTGTTGATTAATAGATGATTAGTTTCATAATCATGAACATTGGATGTTATGGACACACCCAATTAAGCGTAGCATAAGATCACGTCATTAAGTTATTTGCTATAAGCTTTCGATACATAGTTACCTAGTCCTTATGACCATGAGATCATGTAAATCACTTATACCAGAAAGGTACTTTGATTACATCAAACGACACTGCGTAAATGGGTGGTTATAAAGGTGGGATTAAGTATCCGGAAAGTATGAGTTGAGGCATATGGATCAATAGTGGGATTTGTCTATCCCGATGACGGATAGATATACTCTGGGCCCTCTCGGTGGAATGTCGTCTAATGTCTTGCAAGCATATGAATAAGTTCATAAGAGACCACATACCACGGTACGAGTAAAGAGTACTTGTCAGGAGACGAGGTTGAACAAGGTATAGAGTGATACCGATGATCAAACCTCGGACAAGTAAAATATCGCGTGACAAAGGAAATTGGTATCGTATGTGAATGGATCATTCGACCACTAAGTCATCGTTGAATATGTGGGAGCCATTATGGATCTCCAGATCCCGCTATTGGTTATTGGTCGGAGTGAGTACTCAACCATGTCCGCATAGTTCGCGAACCGTAGGGTGACACACTTAAAGTTGGATGTTGAAATGGTAGAACTTGAATATGGAATGGAGTTCGAATATTTGTTCGGAGTCCCGGATGAGATCTCGGACATCACGAGGAGTTCCGGAATGGTCCGGAGAATAAGATTCATATATAGGATGTCATTTTATGTGTTTGAAAATGATCCGGTGCATTTATGGAAGGTTCTAGAAGGTTCTAGAATATTCCGGAAGAAAGTCACTTTGGAAGGCGGAGTCCCAAAGGGACTCCACCACCATGGCCGGCCAACCCTAGGGGGTGGAGTCCCAGGTGGAATCCACCTAAGGTGGCCGGCCACCCCCTCCCAAGGGAAGGTGGGAATCCCACCTCTAGTGGGAGTCCTAGCTTGGGTAGGTTTCATGTGATATGGAAGGTTTTGGTTTGGGGTCTTATTCGAAGACTTGTAGACCAACTCTTGGGTGTTCCACCTATATAATGAGGGCCAAGGGGAGAGGCCGGCCACCCCAACACAACAAGGTGGCCGCACCACCTAGATGGCCGGCGCCCCCCTCTCCCCAAACCCTAGCCGCCCACTCCTCCTTCTTCCCCGCACGCTTAGCGAAGCTCCGCCGGGATTCTCCACCGCCACCGACACCACGCCGTCGTGCTGTCGGATTCAAGAGGAGCTACTACTTCCGCTGCCCGCTGGAACGGGGAGGTGGACGTCGTCTTCATCAACAACCGAACGTGTGACCGAGTACGGAGGTGCTGCCCGTTCGTGGCGCCGTGATCAAGATCTTCTACGCGCTTTTGCAAGCGGCAAGTGATCGTCTACCGCAGCAACAAGAGCCTCATCTTGTAGGCTTTGGAAATCTTCAAGGGTGAGTCTCGATGATCTCCTCGTTGCTCCCATCTTCTAGATTGCATCTTGGCTTGGATTGCGTTCTCGCGGTAGGAAATTTTTTGTTTTCTATGCTACGTTATCCTACAGTGGTATCAGAGCCGTGTCTATGCATAGATGGTTGCACGAGTAGAACACAATGGTTTTGTGGGCATTGATGCTTATGTTGTCTTTAGTTTGAGTACTTTGCATCTTTGTGGCATAGTGGGATGAAGCGGCTCGGGCTAACTTTACATGACCGCGTTCATGAGATTTGCTCCACGCTCGACATGCAACTTGTATTGCATAAGTGGCTTTGCGGGTGTCTCGTCTCTCCTACTATAGTGAAGATTCAATTTACTCTTCTATTGACAACACTAGTATCACCGTTGTGGTTCATGTTCGTAGGTAGATTAGATCTCTCTCGAAAACCCTAAACCACGTAAAATATGCAAACCAAATTAGAGAACGTCTAACTTGTTTTTGCAGGGTTTGGTGATGTGATATGGCCATAATGTGATGATGACTATGTATGAGATGATCATTATTGTATTGTGGCAACCGGCAGGAGCCTTATGGTTGTCTTTAAATTTCATGTTGAGTAGTATTTCAAAGTAGTTGTAATAGTTGCTACATGGAGGACAATCATGAAGATGACGCCATTGACCTTGGTGCTTCGCCGACGATGATGGAGATCATGCCCGTTGATGATGGAGATCATGTCCGTGCTTTGGAGATGAAGATCAAAGGCGCAAAGACAAAAGGGCCATATCATATCACATATGAACTGCATGTGATGTTAATCCTTTTATGCATCTTATTTTGCTTAGATCGCGACGGTAGCATTATAAGATGATCCCTCTCACTAAAATATCAAGATAATAAAGTGTTCATCCTTAGTAGCACCGTTGCCAAGACTTGTCATTTCGAAGCATCTCGTGATGATCGGGTGTGATAGAATCAACAAGTGCATACAACGGGTGCAAGCCGATTTGCACATGCGGATACTAAGGTGGCCTTGACGAGCCTAGCATGTACAGACATGGTCTCGGAACACATGATACCGAAAGGTAGAGCATGAATCATATGATTGATATGATGAACACTTTGAGTGTTCGCCATTGAAGTTACATCTTGTCTCGTGATGATCGGACTTGATGTGGTGGATTTGGTTTGTGTGATCACTAAGACAATTCGAGGGATATTGTTTTGAGTGGGAGTTCACCTAGTTTTTAATTTTGTTGAATTAAAATTTGAACTCAATTTGTCATAAACTTAGTCTAAAACTATTGCAAATATGTTGTAGATATGGCGTCCCCAATCAATTTTAACCAGTTCCTAGAGAAAGAAAAGCTTAAGAGCAACGGTAGCAACTTCACCGACTGGTTCCGTCATGTGAGGATCTTCCTCAATGGTGGAAATCTGCAATATGTGCTTGATGCACCGCTAGGTGACCCTCCTGCAGAAACTGAAACCGATGAAGTAAAGAATGTTTACGCGACTCGGAAAACTCGGTACTCTCAAGTTCAGTGTGCCATCCTGTGCAGTCTGGAAGCCGATATTCAAAAACGTTTTGAGCACCACGATCCACATGAGTTAGTCAATGAGTTGAAAACTATCTTTGAGACTCAAGCGGCCGTGGAATGCTATGAAGCATCGAAACACTTCTTCAGCTGCATGATGGAAGAAGGCAGCTCCGTTAGTGAGCATATGCTCGCCATGACCGGGCATGCGAAGAAACCCAGTGACTTGGGAATAGTGATTCCTAACAGACTAGAGATTAATCGTGTCCTTCAATCACTGCCACCTAGTTACAAGAACTTTGTGATGAATTACAATATGCAGAACATGAACAAAGAGTTACCTGAACTCTTCGCCATGCTAAAATCTGCTGAGATTGAAATTAAGAAAGAGCACCAAGTGTTGATGGTCAACAAGACCACCAGCTTCAAGAAACAGGGCAAGTCTAAAGGCAAGAACAAGAACAGTGGCAAGAAAGCTGCCACGCCTCCTGTGAAACCTAAGACTGGCCCCAAGCCTGATGCTGAGTGCTATTACTGCAAGGAGAAGGGACACTCGGAAGCGTAATTGCTCCAAGTATTTGGCGGATCCGAAGAGCGGCCTTGTCAAGAAGAAGAAAGAAGGTATATCCGATATACATGTTATAGATGTTTATCTTACTTGGTTCTCGTACTAGTACACTGGGTATTTGATACTCGGTTCGGTTGCTCATATTTATAACTCGAAACAGGAACTAAAGAATAAACGAAGACTACTAAAGGATGAAGTGACCATGCGCGTTGGAAATGGATCCAAAGTCGATGTGATCGCTGTCGGCACACTTCCTCTACATCTACCTTCGGGATTAGTTTTAAGCCTCAATAATTGTTATTTTGTACCCGCGTTGAGCATGAACATTATATCTGGATCTTGTTTAATGCAAGACGGTTATTCATTCAAGTCAGAGAATAATGGTTGTTCTATTTTTATGAATAATATCTTTTATGGTCGAGCACCTGAAAAGAATGGCTTATTTCGTTAGATCTCGATAGTAGTGATACACATATACATAACATTGATGCTAAGCAAATTAAATTGAATGATAATTCTACTTATATGTGGCACTCGTCGTCTTGGTCATATTGGAGTGAAACGCATGAAGAAACTCCATATCGATGGATTACTTGAATCACTTGACTTTGAGTCACTTGATAGATGCGAAGCATGTCTAATGGGAAAAATGACTAAGACTCCATTCTCTGGTATTATGGAGCGAGCTACAGACTTATTGGAAATCATACATACCGATGTGTGCGGACCAATGAGTGTAGCATCGCGCGGTGGTTATCGTTATGTTTTAACCTTCACAGATGATTTGAGTAGATACGGGTATATCTATTTAATGAAACATAAATCCGAAACTTTCGAGAAGTTTAAGGAATTCCAAAGTGAAGTAGAAAATCAACGTAACAAGAAGATTAAATTTCTACGATCTGATCGTGGAGGTGAATATCTGAGTTATGAGTTTGGCATGCATTTAAAGAAATGCGGAATACTTTCACAATTGACACCACCGGGAACACCACAACGAAACGGTGTGTCCGAACGTCGTAATCGAACTCTCTTAGATATGGTTCGTTCTATGATGTCTCTTACTGATTTGCCGTTATCTTTTTGGAGTTATGCATTAGAGACAGCCGCATTCACTTTAAATAGAGCACCATCAAAATCCGTTGAAATGACGCCGTATGAATTATCGTTTAATAAGAAACCTAAGCTGTCGTTCCTTAAAGTTTGGGGTTGCGAAGCCTATGTAAAAAAGTTACAACCGGACAAGCTAGAACCCAAAGCGGAGAAATGCGTCTTCATAGGATACCCTAAGGAAACTATAGGGTACACTTTCTATCACGGATCCGAAGGCAAGATCTTTGTTGCTAAGAACGGAACCTTTCTTGAGAAAGAATTTCTCACTAAAGAAGTGACTTGGAAGAAAAGTAGAACTCGATGAGATTGAAGAATCTCTGCTCGTTGATCGAGTAGCGCGAGTACCGGAAGATGTTCCTGTGCCGTCTACACCGGCAACGAGAGGAAGCTAATGATAATGATCATGAAACTTCAAATGAGATAGCTACTGAACCTCGCGGATCGACAAGGGAACGTGCCACTCCTGATTGGTATGATCCTTGTCTAAATGTCATGATTGTGGACAACAATGATGAAGACCCTGCGACGTATGAAGAAGCGATGATGAGCCCAGATTCCAACAAATGGCAAGAAGCCATGAAATCCGAAATGGGATCCATGTATGATAACAAAGTATGGACTTTGGTAGACTTACCTGATAGCCGCAAGGCTGTCGAGAATAAATGGATCTTCAAGAGAAAAACCGATGCTGATGGTAATATTACTGTCTATAAAGCTCGACTTGTCGCAAAGGGTTTCCGACAAATTCAAGGTGTTGACTACGATGAGACTTTCTCACTGTTGCGAAGCTAAAATCTGTAAGGATTTTGTTAGCAATAGCTGCATTTTTCGATTATGAGATTTGGCAGATGGATGTCAAAACGGCGTTCCTTAATGGAGACATTGAGGAAGAGTTGTATATGGTACAACCCAAAGGTTTTGTCGATCCTAAAAATGCTGACAAAGTATGCAAACTTTGGCGTTCAATTTATGGACTGAAGCGAGCGTCAAGAAGTTGGAACCGACGCTTTGATAAGGTGATCAAAGACTTCGGGTTTATACAGTGTCATGGAGAGGCCTGTATTTACAAGAAAGTGAGTGGGAGCTCGTAGCATTCCCGATATTATATGTAGATGACATATTATTGATTGGGAATGATATAGAACTATTAAGCGAGTGTAAAAGGTTATTTGAATAATAGTTTTTCAATGAAAGACCTTGGTGAAGCATCATATATATTAGGCATCAAGATTTATAGAGATAGATCAAGACGTCTAATAGGGCTATCACAGAGTACATACCTGGACAAGGTTCTAAAGAAGTTTAGAATGGACGAAAGTAAGAAAGGATTCTTACCTATGTTACCAGGCAAGGTCTTGAGTAAGACTCAAGGTCCGGCTACGGCAAAAGAAAGAGAAAGGATGAGTCAGATCCCCTATGCCTCGGCGATAGGCTCTATCATGTATGCCATGCTATGTACAAGACCGGATATAGCACATGCTTGTTAGTTTGACTAGCAGATATCAAAGTGATCCAGGAATGGAACATCTGGACAGCGGTCAAGAATATCCTGAAGTACTTGAAAAGAACTAAGGATATGTTTCTTTGTTATGGAGGTGACCAAGAGCTCGTTGTAACAAGTTACACCGATGCAAGTTAGAACACCGATCCCGATGACTCTAAGTCACGGTCCGGGTACGTGTTTATATTGAATGGTGCTGCGATGAGCTGGGCAAGCTCGAAGCGGTGCACGGTGGCGAAATCCTCAACGGAATCGGAGTACATAGCGGCTTCGGAGGCTTCATCAGAAGCGGTATGAATGAAGAGGTTCATTGTAGAGCTCGGTGTGGTTCCTAGTGCATTGGACCCACTAGTCATCTACTTGTGACAACATGGGTGCCATCGCCAATGCACAAGAACCAAGGTCACACAAGAGGCTGAAGCATATCAAGCTGCGTTATCATTCGATTCGCGAGTACATCGAAGATGGAGAAGTAAAGATTTGCAAAGTACACACCGATCCGAATGTAGCATATCCGTTGACTAAAGCTCTCCCTAGGGAAAAGCATGACCAACACCGGAATGCCATGGGTGTTAGGTACCTTACAATGTAATCTAGATTATTGACTCTAGTGCAAGTGGGAGACTGTTGGAGATATGCCCAAGAGGCAATAATAAAAGTGGTTATTATATATCTTTATGTTTATGATAAATGTTTATATACCATGCTATAATTGTATTAACCGAAATATTGATACATGTGTGTTATGTAAACAAACAAATGAGTCCCTAGTAAGCCTCTTAACTAGCTTGTTGATTAATAGATGATTAGTTTCATAATCATGAACATTGGATGTTATTAATGACAAGGTTATATCATTATATGAATGATGTAATGGACACACCCAATTAAGCGTAGCATAAGATCACGTCATTAAGTTATTTGCTATAAGCTTTCGATACATAGTTACCTAGTCCTTATGACCATGAGATCATGTAAATCACTTATACCGGAAAGGTACTTTGATTACATCAAACGCCACTGCGTAAATGGGTGGTTATAAAGGTGGGATTAAGTATCCGGAAAGTATGAGTTGAGGCATATGGATCAATAGTGGGATTTGTCCATCCCGATGACGGATAGATATACTCTGGGCCCTGATACGTCTCCGACGTATCGATAATTTCTTATGTTCCATGCCACATTATTGATGATATCTACATGTTTTATGCATACTTTATATCATATTTATGCGTTTTCCGGAACTAACCTATTGACGAGATGCCGAAGTGCCGGTTCTGTTTTCTGCTGTTTTTGGTTTCGAAATCCTAGTAAGGAAATATTCTCGGAATTGGACGAAATCAACGCCTAGGGGCCTATTTTTACACGAAGCTTCCGGAAGACCGGAGGACTTACGAAGTGGGGCCACGAGGTGGCCGGACACCGGGCGGCGCGGCTCGGGCCTTGGCCGCGCCGGCCTGTCGTGTGGGGCCCTCGTGTGGCCCCCGACCTGCCCTTCCGCCTGCGATGGCGTGTAACTCACACGTTCGTTGGGAACCCCAAGAGGAAGGTATGATGCGCACGGCAGCAAGTTTTCCCTCGAGAAAGAAACCAAGGTTTATCGAACCGGGAGGAGCCAAGAAGCACGTTGAAGGTTGATGGCGGCGGGATGTAGTGCGGCGCAACACCGGGGATTCCGGCGCCAACGTGGAACCTGCACAACACAACCAAAGTACTTTGCCCCAACGAAACGAGTGAGGTTGTCAATCTCACCGGCTTGCTGTAACAAAGGATTAACCGTATTGTGTGGAAGATGATTGTTTGCGAGAAAACGAGTAGAACAAGTATTGCGGTAGATTGTATTTCGAGTAAAGAGAATTGGACCGGGGTCCACAGTTCACTAGAGGTGTCTCTCCCATAAGATAAACGAGCATGTTGGGTGAACAAATTACGGTTGGGCAATTGACAAATAAAGAGGGCATGACCATGCACATACATATCATGATGAGTATAGTGAGATTTAATTGGGCATTACGACAAAGTACATAGACCGCCATCCAAGCTGCATCTATGCCTAAAAAGTCCACCTTCGAGGTTATCATCCGAACCCCCTCCGGTATTAAGTTGCAAAGCAACGGACAATTGCATTAAGTATGGTGCGTAATGTAATCAACAACTACATCCTTAGACATAGCATCAATGTTTTATCCCTAGTGGCAACGAGCACAACACAACCTTAGAACTTTACGTCACTTGTCCCAGGTGTCAATGCGGGCATGAACCCACTATCGAGCATAAATACTCCCTCTTGGAGTTACAAGCATCTACTTGGCCAGAGCATCTACTAGTAACGGAGAGCATGCAAGATCATAAACAACACATAAATATAACTTTGATAATCAACATAACAAGTATTCTCTATTCATCGGATCCCAACAAACGCAACATATAGAATTACAGATAGATGATCTTGATCATGTTAGGCAGCTCACAAGATCCGACAATGATAGCACAATGGGGAGAAGACAACCATCTAGCTACTGCTATGGACCCATAGTCCGGGGGTAGACTACTCACACATCACTCCGGAGGCGACCATGGCGGCGTAGAGTCCTCCGGGAGATGATTCCCCTCTCCGGCGGGGTGCCGGAGGCGATCTCTGGATCCCCGAGATGGGATCGGCGGCGGCGGCGTCTCCGGAAGGTTTTCCGTATCGTGGCTCTCGGTGCGGGGGTTTCGCAACGGAGGCTTTAAGTAGGCGGAAGGGCAGGTCAGGAGGCGGCACGAGGGCCCCACACCACAGGGCCGCGCGGCCAAGTGGGGGCCGCGCCGCCCTAGGGTGTGGCCCCCTCGTGGCCCCTCTTCATCTCCTCTTCGGACTTCTGGAAGCTTCGTGGCAAAATAGGACCCTGGGCATTGATTTCGTCCAATTCCGAGAATATTTCGTTACTAGGATTTCGAAACCAAAAACAGCAGAAAACAGACAAGCGGCACTTCGGCATCTTGTTAATAGGTTAGTTCCGGAAAATGCACGAATATGACATAAAGTGTGCATAAAACATGTAGATAACATCAATAATGTGGCATGGAACATAAGAAATTATCGATACGTTGGAGACGTATCGGCATCCCCAAGCTTAGTTACTGCTCGTCCCGAGCGGGTAAAACGATAACACAGATAATTTCTGGAGTGACATGCCATCATAACCTTGATCATAGTATTTGTAAAGCATATGTAGTGAATGCAGCGATCAAAACAATGTATATGACATGAGTAAACAAGTGAATCATATAGCAAAGACCTTTCATGAATAGCACTTCAAGACAAGCATCAATAAGTCTTGCATAAGAGTTAACTCATAAAGCAATAATTCAAAGTAAAGGCATTGAAGCAACACAAAGGAAGATTAAGTTTCAGCGGTTGCTTTCAACTTATAACATGTATATCTCATTGATATTGTCAACATAGAGTAATATAATAAGTGCAATAAGCAAGTATGTAGGAATCAATGCACAGTTCACACAAGTGTTTGCTTCTTGAGGTGGAGAGAAATAGGTGAACTGACTCAACATTGAAAGTAAAAGAATGGTCCTTCAAAGAGGAAAAGCATCGATTGCTATATTTGTGCTAGAGCTTTGATTTTGAAAACATGAAACAATTTTTTCAACGGTAGAAATAAAGCATATGTATCATGTAAATTATATCTTACAAGTTGCAAGCCTCATGCATAGTATACTAATAGTGCCCGCACCTTGTCCTAATTAGCTTGGACTATCGGATCATCACAATGCACATGTTTTAACCAAGTGTCACAAAGGGGTACCTCTATGCCGCCTGTACAAAGGTCTAAGGAGAAAGCTCGCATTGGATTTCTCGCTATTGATTATTCTCAACTTAGACATCCATACCGGGACAACATAGACAACGAGATAATGGACTCCTCTTTTATGCATAAGCATGTAACAACAATTAATAATTTTCTCATTTGAGATTGAGGATATATGTCCAAAACTGAAACTTCCACCATGGATCATGGCTTTAGTTAGCGGCCCAATGTTCTTCTCTAACAATATGCATGCTTAATCATAAGGTGGTAGATCGCTCTTACTTCAGACAAGACGAACATGCATAGCAACTCACATGAAATTCAACAAAGAGTAGTTGATGGCGTCCCCAGTGAACATGGTTATCGCACAACAAGCAACTTAATAAGAGATAAAGTGCATAATTACATATTCAATACCACGATAGTTTTTAAGCTATTTGTCCCATGAGCTATATATTGTAAAGGTGAATGATGGAATTTTAAAGGTAGCACTCAAGCAATTTACTTTGGAATGGCGGAAAATACCATGTAATAGGTAGGTATGGTGGACACAAATGGCATAGTGGTTGGCTCAAGTATTTTGGATGCATGAGAAGTAATCCCTCTCGATACAAGGTTTAGGCTAGCAAGGCTTATTTGAAACAAACACAAGGATGAACCGGTGCAGCAAAACTCACATAAAAGACATATTGAAAACATTATAAGACTCTACACCGTCTTCCTTGTTGTTCAAACTCAATACTAGAAATTATCTAGACCTTAGAGAGACCAAATATGCAAACCAAATTTTAGCATGCTCTATGTATTTCTTCATTAATGGGTGCAAAGCATATGATGCAAGAGCTTAAACATGAGCACAACAATTGCCAAGTATCACATTACCCAAGACATTAATAGCAATTACTACATGTATCATTTTCCAATTCCAACCATATAACAATTTAACGAAGAAGAAACTTCGCCATGAATACTATGAGTAGAAACCAAGGACATACTTGTCCATATGCTACAGCGGAGCGTGTCTCTCTCCCACAAAGTGAATGCTAGGATCCATTTTATTCAAACAAAACAAAAAAAACAAAAACAAACCGACGCTCCAAGCAAAGTACATAAGATGTGATGGAATAAAAATATAGTTTCAGGGGAGGAACCTGATAATGTTGTCGATGAAGAAGGGGATGCCTTGTGCATCCCCAAGCTTAGACGCTTGAGTCTTCTTAGAATATGCAGGGGTGAACCACCGGGGCATCCCCAAGCTTAGAGCTTTCACTCTCCTTGATCATGTTGCATCATACTCCTCTCTTGATCCTTGAAAACTTCCTCCACACCAAACTTAGAACAACTCATTAGAGGGTTAGCGACAATAAAAATTAACATATTCAGAGGTGACACAATCATTCTTAATACTTCTGGACATTGCATAAAGCTACTGGACATTAATGGATCAAAGAAATTCATCCAACATAGCAAAAGAGGCAATGCGAAATAAAAGGCAGAATCTGTCAAAACAGAACAGTTCGTATTGACGAATTTTATCGAGGCACCAGACTTGCTCAAATGAAAATGCTCAAATTGAATGAAAGTTGCGTACATATCTGTGGATCACTCACGTAAATTGGCATAATTTTCTGAGTTACCTACAGGGAAAACAGCCCAGATTTGTGACAGCAAAGAAATCTGTTTCTGCGCAGTAATCCAAATCTAGTATGAACTTTTCTATCAATGACTTTACTTGGCACAACAAAACACTAAACTAAGATAAGGAGAGGTTGCTACAGTAGTAAACAACTTCCAAGACACAAAATAAAAACAAAGTACTGTAGGTAAAAACATGGGTTATCTCCCAAGAAGTTCTTTCTTTATAGCCATTAAGGTGGGCTCAGCAGTTTTGATGATGCACTCGCAAGAAATAGTATTTGAAGCAAAAGAGAGCTTCAAGAGGCAAATTCAAAACACATTTAAGTCTAACATGCTTCCTATGAAGAGGAATCTTGTAAATAAACAAGTTCAAGAAGCATAATGCAACAAGCGTAGAAAGATAAAACAAGTGTAGCTTCAAAAATTTCAGCACATAGAGAGGTGTTTTAGTAACATGAAAATTTCTACAACCATATTTTCCTCTCTCATAATAACTTTCAGTAGCATCATGAGCAAACTCAACAATATAACTATCACATAAAGCATTCTTATCATGAGTCTCATGCATAAAAAAATTATTACTCTCCACATAAGCATAATCAATTTTATTAGTTGTAGTGGGAGCAAATTCAACAAAGTGGCTATCATCATATATAGGAGGCATATTGTAATCATAAAAGAAAATTTTCTCCTCAATGCTTGGGGGACTAAAAAGATCATGCTCATCAAAGCCAGCTTCCCCAAGCTTAGAATTTTCCATAGCATTAGCAACAATGGTGTTCAAAGCATTCATAGTAATAACATTCCCATTAGCATGCATATAAAGTTCCATGGGTTTTTTAATTCTCTCTTCAAACACATCATGTTCTAATTCAAGATAAAGTTCATAAAGATCTCTCATATTTTTGTTGTTTTCCATTATGCTTAACTAGTGAAATAAAAACATGCATGATATTAAGTAAAGTAAAACAAGTAACTAATTTTTTTGTATTTTGATTTAGTGCAGCAAACAAAGTAGTAAATAAAACTAAGCAAGACAAAAACAAAGTAAAGAGATTGAGAAGTGGAGACTCCCCTTGCAGCGTGTCTTGATCTCCCCGGCAACGGCTCCAGAAAAAGAGCTTGATGGCGTGTAACTCACACGTTCGTTGGGAACCCCAAGAGGAAGGTATGATGCGCACAGCAGCAAGTTTTCCCTCGGAAAGAAACCAAGGTTTATCGAACCGGGAGGAGCCAAGAAGCACGTTGAAGGTTGATGGCGGCGGGATGTAGTGCGGCGCAACACCGGGGATTCCGGCGCCAACGTGGAACCTGCACAACACAACCAAAGTACTTTGCCCCAACGAAACGAGTGAGGTTGTCAATCTCACCAGCTTGCTGTAACAAAGGATTAACCGTATTGTGTGGAAGATGATTGTTTGCAGAAAACGAGTAGAACAAGTATTGCAGTAGATTGTATTTCGGTAAAGAGAATTGGACCGGGGTCCACAGTTCACTAGAGGTGTCTCTCCCATAAGATAAACGAGCATGTTGGGTGAACAAATTACAGTTGGGCAATTGACAAATAAAGAGGGCATGACCATGCACATACATATCATGATGAGTATAGTGAGATTTAATTGGGCATTACGACAAAGTACATAGACCGCCATCCAACCGCATCTATGCCTAAAAAGTCCACCTTCGAGGTTATCATCCGAACCCCTCCGAGTGTTAAGTTGCAAAGCAACGAGACAATTGCATTAAGTATGGTGCGTAATGTAATCAACAACTACATCCTTAGACATAGCATCAATATTTTATCCCTAGTGGCAACAACACAACACAACCTTAGAACTTTACGTCACTCGTCCCGGTGTCAATGCGGGCATGAACCCACTATCGAGCATAAATACTCCCTCTTGGAGTTACAAGCATCTACTTGGCCGGAGCATCTACTAGTAACGGAGAGCATGCAAGATCATAAACAACACATAGATATAACTTTGATAATCAACATAACAAGTATTCTCTATTCATCGGATCCCAACAAACGCAACATATAGAATTACAGATAGATGATCTTGATCATGTTAGGCAGCTCACAAGATCCGACAATGATAGCACAAATGGGGAGAAGACAACCATCTAGCTACTGCTATGGACCCATAGTCCAGGGGTAGACTACTCACACATCACTCCGGAGGCGACCATGGTGGCGTAGAGTCCTCCGGCAGATGATTCCCCTCTCCGGCAGGGTGCCGGAGGCGATCTCCTGGATCCCCCGAGATGGGATCGGCGGCCGCGGCGTCTCTGGAAGGTTTTCCGTATCGTGGCTCTCGGTACTGGGGGTTTCGCGACGGAGGCTTTAAGTAGGCGGAAGGGCAAGTCAGGAGGCGGCACGAGGGCCCCACACCACAGGGCCGCGCCGCCCTAGGGTGTGGCCCCCTCGTGGCCCCTCTTCGTCTCCTCTTCGGACTTCTGGAAGCTTCGTGGCAAAATAGGACCCTGGGCGTTGATTTCGTCCAATTCCGAGAATATTTCGTTACTAGGATTTCTGAAACCAAAAACAGCGAGAACAACGACAGCGGCACTTCGGCATCTTGTTAATAGGTTAGTTCCAGAAAATGCACGAATATGACATAAAGTGTGCATAAAACATGTAGATAACATCAATAATGTGGCATGGAACATAAGAAATTATCGATACGTTGGAGACGTATCACCTACTTAAGGTCTCCGTCGCGAAAACCCTATCACGTTCGACGAAACCAGAGAAAACCTTCCAGAGCCGCCGCCATCGCGAAGCCAAGATCTGGGGGACAGGAGTCTCTGTTCCGGCACGCCGCCGGGACGGGGAAGTGCCCCCGGAAGGCTTCTCCATCGACATCACCACCATCTTCATCAACGCTGCTGTCTCCCATGAGGAGGGAGTAGTTCTCCATCGAGGCTCGGGGCTGTACCGGTAGCTATGTGGTTCATCTCTCTCCTATGTGCTTCAATACAATAATCTCATGAGCTGCCTTACATGATTGAGATTCAGATGATGATGCTTGTAATCTAGATGTCATTGTGCTAGTCAAGTGGGTTTTACTTATGTGATCTCCGGAGACTCCTTGTCCCACGTGTGTAAAGGTGACAGTGTGTGCACCGTGTGGGTCTCTTAGGCTATATTTCATACTTATTCACTGTTATGAATGGCATAGTGAAGTGCTTATTTATATCTCTTTATGATTGCAATGTGTTTTGTATCACAATATATCTGTGTGCTACTCTAGTGATGTTATTGAAGTAGTTTATTCCTCCTGCACGGTGTAATGGTGACGAGTGTGTGCATCGTGTAGTACTTGGCGTAGGCTATGATTGTGATCTCTTGTAGATTATGAAGTTAACTATTGCTATGATAGTATTGATGTGATCTATTCCTCCTTTCGTAGTGTGAAGGTGACAGTGTGCATGCTATGTTAGTACTTGGTTTGGTTATGTTGATCTGTCATGCACTCTAAGGTTATTTAAATATGAACATTGAATATTGTGGAGCTTGTTAACTCCGGCATTGAGGGTTCGTGTAATCCTACACAGTTAGTGGTGTTCATCATCCAACAAGAGGGTGTAGAGTCTAGCATCTATCTATTTATTCTGTTATGTGATCAATGTTGAGGGTGTCCACTAGTGAAAGTATGATCCCTAGGCCTTGTTCCTAAATATCGCTATCGCTGCTTGTTTACTCGTTTCTATCGCATCTTTACTTCCTGCAATATTACTACCATCAACTCGCACGCCGACAAGCACTTTTACGGCGCCGTTACTACTGCTCATATTCATTCATACCACTTGTATTTCACTATCTCTTCGCCGAACTAGTGCACCTATTAGGTGTGTTGGGGACACAAGAGACTTCTTGCTTTGTGGTTGCAGGGTTGCATGAGAGGGATATCTTTGACCTCTTCCTCCCTGAGTTCGATAAACCTTGGGTAATCCACTGAAGGGAAACTTGCTGCTGTTCTACAAACCTCTGCTCTTGGAGGCCCAACACTGTCTACAAGAATAGAAGCACCCGTAGACATCAAGCTACTTTTCTGGCGCCGTTCCCGGGGAGGAAAGGTAAAAGGCACTCATACTCCGGTCCCAGGTAAAGTACTTTTCTGTTGCCGTTGTGTGTGTGCTCGAAGCTATTTCCTTTAGATCCTGCAATTGCATCTTTTTGTTTCTTGTTTACACTAGTTTGGCATAATGGACAACAATGAGCTTCTTATTCTATTTCCTGATTTAAGACATGGATGGTTTGATGCGAAAATTAAAAAACCTATGAAACATATTAGTATGAACGCTTTGAACACCATTGTTGCTAATGATATGGAAAATTCTAAGCTTGGGGAAGCTGGCTTTGATGAGCATGATATTTTTAGTCCTCCAAGCATTGAGGAGAAAATTTACTTTGACGATACTATGCCTCCTATATTTGATGATGAGAATAATAATGATAGCTACTTTGTTGAATTTGCTCCCACTACAACTAATAAAATTGATTATGCTTGTGTGGAGAGTAATGATACTTTTATGTATGTGAATAAAGATGTTTTATGTGATACTTATATTGTTGAGTTTGCTCATGATGCTACTGAAAGTTATTATGAGAGAGGAAAATATGGTTGTAGAAATTTTCATGTTACTAAAACACCTCTCTATATGCTGAAATTTTTGAAGTTACACTTGTTTTATCTTCCTATGCTTGTTGCATTATGCTTCATGAACTTGTTTATTTACAAGATTCCTATGCATAGGAAGCATGTTAGACTTAAATTTGTTTTGAATTTGCCTCTTGATGCTCTCTTTTGCTTCAACTACTATTTCTTGCGAGTGCATCATTAAAACGCCCATCTTAATGGCTATAAAGAAAGCACTTCTTGGGAGATAACCCATGTGTTTATTTTACTACAGCAATTTTTGTTTTGTTGAGTCTTGGAAGTTGTTTACTACTGTAGCAACCTCTCCTTATCATGTTTTTGTGCCAAGTAAAGTCTCTATGGTAAAGTTGATGCTAGATTTGGATTGCTGCGCAGAAACAGCATTGCTGTCTGTCACGAATTCGCGCAGAAGTCTCTGTAAAAAAATCAAAAAAATCTGCAAATTTACGTGTGTGATCCTCAGATATGTACGCAACTTTCATTAGTTTTGAGTTTTTCCGTTTGAGCAAGTTAAGTGCCCCTTCCAGGTTCGTCTTTACGGACTGTTCTGTTTTTTGACAGATTCTGCCTTTTATTTCACATTGCCGCTTTTGTTAAGTTGAATGAGTTTCTTTGTTCCATTAACTTTCAGAAGTTTTGTGCAATGTCCAGAAGTGTTAAGAATGATTGTGTTACCTCTGAACATGTGAATTTTTGATTGTGCACTAACCCTCTAATGAGTTTGCTTAAAGTTTGGTGTGGAGGAAGTTTTCAAGGGTCAAGAGAGGAGGATGATATACTATGATCAAGAAGAGTGAAAAGTCTAAGCTTGGGGATGCCCCGGTGGTTCATTGATACGTCTCCGACGTATCAAGAGAGGAGGATGATATACTATGATGGCATGTCACTCCAGAAATTATCTTTGTTATCGTTTACCTGCTCGGGACGAGCAGGAACTAAGCTTGGGGATGCTGATACGTCTCCGACGTATCGATAATTTCTTATGTTCCATGCCACATTATTGATGATATCTACATGTTTTATACACATTATATGTCGTATTTATGCATTTTCCGGCACTAACCTATTAACAAGATGCTGAAGAGCCGATTCGTTGTTTTCTCGCTGTTTTTGGTTTCGAAATCCTAGTAAAGAAATATTCTCGGAATTGGACGAAATCAACGCCCGGGGTCCTATTTTTGCACGAAGCTTCCGGAAGACCGAGGGGGAAAGGAAGTGGGGCCACGAGGCGCCGCCACAACGGGCGGCGCGGCCAAGGTCTTGGCCGCGCGGCCTCGGCGTGTGGGGCCCTCGTGTGGCCCCCGCGTTGCCCTTCCGCCTACTTAAAGCCTTCGTCGCGAAACCCCCGATACCGAGAGCCACGATACGGAAAACCTTACCGAGACGCCGCCGCCGCCAATCCCATCTCGGGGGATTCCGGAGATCACCTCCGGCACCCTGCCGGAGAGGGGAATCATCTCCCGGAGGACTCTTCACCGCCATGGTCGCCTCCGGAGTGATGAGTGAGTAGTTCACCCCTGAACTATGGGTCCATAGCAGTAGCTAGATGGTCGTCTTCTCCTTATGTGCTTCATTGTTGGATCTTGTGACCTGCCTAACATGATCAAGATCATCTATCTGTAATGCTATATGTTGTGTTTGTCGAGATCCGATGGATAGAGAATACTATGTTATGTTAATTATCAATCTATTACCTATGTGTTGTTTATGATCTTGCATGCTCTCCGTTATTAGTAGAGGCTCGGCCAAGTTTTTACTCTTAACTCCAAGAGGGAGTATTTATGCTCGATAGTGGGTTCATGCCTCCATTAAATGCGGGATAGTGACGGAAAGTTCTAAGGTTGTGGATGTGTTGTTGCCACTAGGGATAAAACATTGATGCTATGTCCGAGGATGTAGTTATTGATTACATTACGCACCATACTTAATGCAATTGTCCGTTGTTTTGCAACTTAATACTGGAAGGGGTTCGGATGATAACCTCGAAGGTGGACTTTTTAGGCATAGATGCATGCTGGATAGCGGTCTATGTACTTTGTCGTAATGCCCAATTAAATCTCACAATACTTATCATATCATGTATGTGCATTGTTATGCCCTCTCTATTTGTCAATTGCCCGACTGTAATTTGTTCACCCAACATGCTATTTATCTTATGGGAGGGACACCTCTAGTGAACTGTGGACCCCGGTCCTATTCTTTACATCGCATACAATCTACTGCAATACTTGTTCTACTATTTTCTGCAAACAATCATCTTCCACACAATACGGTTAATCCTTTGTTACAGCAAGCCGGTGAGATTGACAACCTCACTGTTTCGTTGGGGCAAAGTACTTTGGTTGTGTTGTGCAGGTTCCACGTTGGCGCCGGAATCCCTGGTGTTGCGCCGCACTACATCCCGCCGCCATCAACCTTCAACGTGCTTCTTGGCTCCTCCTGGTTCGATAAACCTTGGTTTCTTTCTGAGGGAAAACTTGCTGCTGTGCGCATCATACCTTCCTCTTGGGGTTCCCAACGAACGTGTGAGTTACACGCCATCAAACATATTTTCTGGCGCCGTTGCCGGGGACCTGAAGAAAAGTTACACCACAAAGATTTCTAACTCCCACGTCAACTGCACGCCAGCAACATATTTTCTGACGCCGTTGCCGGGGAAATCAAGACACGCTGCAAGGGGAGTCTCCACAATCCAATCTCTTTACTTTGTTTTTGTCTTGCTTTATTTTATTTACTTTCTTGTTTGCTGCATTATATCAAAACACAAAAAAAATTAGTTGCTAGCTTTACTTTATTTACTACCTTGTTCTCTATATCAAAAACACACAAAAATTAGTTACTTATATTTGCTTACTTATTTCAACATGTTTCCTTTTAATTTTACCGTAAAATACATACCGGTAGGACGTGGGTCTATAGTTGGGAGAAATAATATAGAAGAATTTTTCAATCATGTTAGTACCGTTGAAAATTTTGAAGATAGACACTTGGTAGAACTTGCTCCTACTTATGAAATTGCTGCGGCTGCTTTAGTTCGCATGTTGGAAACTAAATTTGTTAATCTCAATCCTATAATCCAACACATGTTTCTTACGCTCGGTGATATGGAAGAAGGGGAAAAGAAAGATTTTGTTTTAGAAACCCTTCTTAGAGAATTTGGTAGTATAGCAAGAGAGGCTAGAAAGGTCTTTATTAAATATAAGATGCTTGGTTCTTGCACCAATTTTGTTAGTATCCTTGAAAAGATGGACATGGAGAGAGTAAGGTACACTAATAATATTAATGATGGTGGGGAGATCAAAGCACCAATACCATGTAAGCTCCTAGCGATGAATGAAGCGCTAGAAAATAACTATGCTTGGCTTGTTCCCGAAAATTTGTTTGATGAGAGTAGCAAGCCCAAGACAAATGAAAAGGGAGCCGCTGAAACTTATGTATCCAATATACTATGCATGGTTGAGAAAACTCCAAACCCCGCTGAAGATGCATCATCTTTCGATAATACTTGATATACACTTTCTGCGTCTAGCTGAAAGGCGTTAAAGAAAAGCGCTTATGGGAGACAACCCATATTTTTACTACAGTAATTTTGTTTTATATTTGAGTCTTGGAAGTTGTTTACTACTGTAGCAACCTCTCCTTATCTTATTTTTGTTTTTTTTTGTTGTGCCAAGTAAAGTCTTTGATAATAAGGTTCATACTAGATTTGGATTACTGCGTAGTTACAGATTTCTTTGCTGTCACGAATTTCGACCTGCCTCTCTGTAGGTAGCTCAGAAAAATATGCCAATTTACGTGCGTGATCCTCAGATATGTACGCAACTTTCATTCAATTTGGGCATTTTCATTTGAGCAAGTCTGGTGCCATTTTAAAATTCGTCTTTACGAACTGTTCTGTTTTGACAGATTCTGCCTTTTATTTCGCATTGCCTCTTTTGCTATGTTGGATGAATTTCTTTGATCTATTAATGTCTAGTAGCTTTATGCAATGTCTAGAAGTGTTAAGAATGATTATGTCACCTCTGAACATGTTAATTTTTATTGTGCACTAACCCTCTAATGAGTTGTTTTGAAGTTTGGTGTGAAGGAAGTTTTCAAGGGTCAAGAGAGGAGTATGATATACTAAGATCAAGAGGAGTGAAAGCTCTAAGCTTGGGGATGCCCCGGTGGTTCACCCCTGCATATTCTAAGAAGACTCAAGCGTCTAAGCTTGGGGATGCCCAAGGCATCCCCTTCTTCATCGACAACATCATCAGGTTCCTCCCCTGAAACTATATTTTTATTCAGTCACATCTTATGTACTTTGCTTGGAGCGTCTGTTTGTTTTTGTTTTTTGTTTTGTTTGAATAAAATGGATCCTAGCATTCATTGTGTGGGAGAGAGACATGCTCCGCTGTTGCATATGGACAAATATGTCCTTAGGCTTTACTCATAGTATTCATGGCAAAGGTTGAATCTTCTTCGTTAAATTGTTATATGGTTGGAATCGGGAAATGCTACATGTAGTAATTCTAAAATGTCTTGAATAATTTGATACTTGGCAATTGTTGTGCTCATGTTTAAGCTCTTGCATCATATACTTTGCACCCATTAATGAAGAAATACATAGAGCTTGCTAAAATTTGGTTTGCATATTTGGTCTCTCTAAAGTCTAGACAATTTCTAGTATTGAGTTTTGAACAACAAGGAAGACGGTGTAGAGTCTTATAATGTTTACAATATGTCTTTTATGTGAGTTTTGCTGCACCGGTTCATCCTTGTGTTTGTTTCAAATAACCTTGCTAGCCTAAACCTTGTATCGAGAGGGAATACTTCTCATGCATCCAAAATCCTTGAGCCAACCACTATGCCATTTGTGTCCACCATACCTACCTACTACATGGTATTTCTCCGCCATTCCAAAGTAAATTGCTTGAGTGCTACCTTTAAAATTTCCATCATTCGTCTTTGCAATATATAGCTCATGGGACAAAATAGCCTTAAAAACTATTGTGGTATTGAATATGTACTTATGCACTTTATCTCTTATTAAGTTGCTTGTTGTGCGATAACCATGTTCCTGGGGACGCCATCAACTCTTTGTTGAATATCATGTGAGTTGCTATGCATGTCCGTCTTGTCTGAAGTAAGAGAGATCTACCACTTTAATGGTTAGAGCATGCATATTGTTAGAGAAGAACATTGGGCCGCTAACTAAAGCCATGAATCATGGTGGAAGTTTCAGTTTTGGACATATATCCTCAATCTCATATGAGAACACTAATTGTTGCTACATGCTTATGCATTAAAGAGGAGTCCATTATCCGTTGTCCATGTTGTCCCGGTATGGATGTCTAAGTTGAGAATAATCAAAAGCGAGAAATCCAAAATGCGAGCTTTCTCCTTAGACCTTTGTACAGTGCGGCATGGAGGTACCCCTTTGTGACATTTGGTTAAAACATGTGTATTGCGATGATCCGGTAGTCCAAGCTAATTAGGACAAGGTGCGGGCACTATTAGTATACTATGCATGAGGCTTGCAACTTGTAAGATATAACTTACATAATACATATGCTTTATTACTACCGTTGACAAAATTGTTTCATGTTTTCAAAATAAAAGCTCTAGCACAAATATAGCAATCGATGCTTTCCTCTTTGAAGGACCTTTCTTTTACTTTTATGTTGAGTCAGTTCACCTATCTCTCTCCACCTCAAGAAGCAAACACTTGTGTGAACTGTGCATTGATTCCTACATACTTGCATATTGCACTTGTTATATTACTCTATGTTGACAATTATCCATGAGATATACATGTTATAAGTTGAAAGCAACCGCTGAAACTTAATCTTCCTTTGTGTTGCTTCAATACCTTTACTTTGATTTATTGCTTTATGAGTTAACTCTTATGTAAGACTTATTGATGCTTGTCTTGAAGTACTATTCATGAAAAGTCTTTGCTTTATGATTCATTTGTTTACTCATGTCATTACCATTGTTTTGATCGCTGCATTCATTACATATGCTTACAATAGTATGATCAAGGTTATGATGGCATGTCACTCCGAAATTATCTTTGTTATCGTTTACCTGCTCGGGACGAGCAGGAACTAAGCTTGGGGATGTTGATACGTCTCCGACGTATCGATAATTTCTTATGTTCCATGCCACATTATTGATGATATCTACATGTTTTATACACATTATATGTCGTATTTATGCATTTTCCGGCACTAACCTATTAACAAGATGCCGAAGAGCCGATTCTGTCGTTTTCTGCTGTTTTTGGTTTCAGAAATCCTAGTAAAGAAATATTCTCGAAATTGGACGAAATCAACGCCCAGGGTCCTATTTTTGCACGAAGCTTCCAGAAGACCGAGGGGGAAAGGAAGTGGGACCACGAGGCGCCGCCACAACAGGGCGGCGTGGCCTAGGTCTTGGCTGCGCGGCCCTGGCGTGTGGGGCCCTCGTGTGGCCCCCCGCGTTGCCCTTCCGCCTACTTAAAGCCTTCGTCGCGAAACCCCCAGTACCGAGAGCCACGATACGGAAAACCTTACTGAGACGCCGCCGCCGCCAATCCCATCTCGGGGGATTCGGAGATCACCTCCGGCACCCTGCCGGAGAGGGGAATCATCTCCCGGAGGACTCTTCACCGCCATGGTCGCCTCCGGAGTGATGAGTGAGTAGTTCACCCCTGGACTATGGGTCCATAGCAGTAGCTAGATGGTCGTCTTCTCCTTATGTGCTTCATTGTTGGATCTTGTGAGCTGCCTAACATGATCAAGATCATCTATCCGTAATGCTATATGTTGTGTTTGTCGGGATCCGATGGATAGAGAATACTATGTTATGTTAATTATCAATCTATTACCTATGTGTTGTTTATGATCTTGCATGCTCTCCGTTATTAGTAGAGGCTCTGGCCAAGTTTTTACTCTTAACTCCAAGAGGGAGTATTTATGCTCGATAGTGGGTTCATGCCTCCATTAAATGCGGGACGAGTGACGGAAAGTTCTAAGGTTGTGGATGTGCTGTTGCCACTAGGGATAAAACATTGATGCTATGTCCGAGGATGTAGTTATTGATTACATTACGCACCATACTTAATGCAATTGTCTGTTGTTTTGCAACTTAATACTGGAAGGGGTTCGGATGATAACCAGAAGGTGGACTTTTTAGGCATAGATGCATGCTGGATAGCGGTCTATGTACTTTGTCGTAATGCCCAATTAAATCTCACAATACTTATCATATCATGTATGTGCATTGTTATGCCCTCTCTATTTGTCAATTGCCCGACTATAATTTGTTCACCCAACATGCTATTTATCTTATGGGAGAGACACCTCTAGTGAACTGTGGACCCCGGTCCTATTCTTTACATCGCATACAATCTACTGCAATACTTGTTCTCATCGTTTTCTCGCAAACAATCATCTTCCACACAATACGGTTAATCCTTTGTTACGGCAAGTCTGGTGAGATTGACAACCTCACTGTTTCGTTGGGGCAAAGTACTTTGGTTGTGTTGTGCAGGTTCCACGTTGGCGCCGGAATCCCTGGTGTTGCGCCGCACTACATCCCGCCGCCATCAACCTTCAACGTGCTTCTTGGCTCCTCCTGCTTCGATAAACCTTGGTTTCTTTCTGAGGGAAAACTTGCTGCTGTGCGCATCATACCTTCCTCTTGGGGTTCCCAACGAACGTGTGAGTTACACGCCATCAAGCATATTTTCTGGCGCCGTTGCCGGGGACCTGAAGAAAAGTTACACCACAAAGATTTCTAACTCCCACGTCAACTGCACGCCAGCATTCATCCCTGCATATTTCAAGAAGACTCAAGCGTCTAAGCTTGGGGTTGCCCAAGGCATCCCCTTCTTCATCGACAACTTATCAGGTTTCTTCTCTTGAAACTATATTTTTATTCGGTCACATCTTATGTACTTTACTTGGAGCGTCTGTTTGTTTTTGTTTTTGTTTTTGTTTTTGTTTTTGTTTGAATAAATGCTTGTGTGGGAGAGAGACACGCTCCGCTGGTTCATATGAACACATGTGTTCTTAGCTTTTAATGTTCATGGCAAAGGTTGAAACTGCTTCGTTAATTGTTATATGGATGGAAACGGGAAATGCTACATGTAGTAATTGATAAAATGTCTTGAATAATTTGATACTTGGCAATTGTTGTGCTCATGTTTAAGCTCTTGCATCATATACTTTGCACCTATTAATGAAGAAATGCATAGAGCTTGCTAAAATTTGGTTTGCATAATTGGTCTCTCTAAGGTCTAGATAATTTCTAGTAAAGAGTTTGAACAACAAGGAAGACGGTGTAGAGTCTTATAATGTTTACAATATGTCTTTTATGTGAGTTTTGCTGCACCGGTTCATCCTTGTGTTTGTTTCAAATAACCTTGCTAGCCTAAACCTTGTATCGAGAGGGAATACTTCTCATGCATCCAAAATCCTTGAGCCAACCACTATGCCATTTGTGTCCACCATACCTACCTACTACATGGTATTTCTCCGCCATTCCAAAGTAAATTGCTTGAGTGCTACCTTTAAATTTCCATCATTCGCCTTTGCAATATATAGCTCATGGGACAAAATAGCCTTAAAAACTATTGTGGTATTGAATATGTACTTATGCACTTTATCTCTTATTAAGTTGCTTGTTGTGCGATAACCATGTTCTCGGGGACGCCATCAACTCTTTGTTGAATATCATGTGAGTTGCTATGCATGTTCGTCTTGTCCGAAGTAAGGGCGGTTTTCACAATCAAATGGTTTGAGTATGCATACCGTTAGAGAAGAACATTGGGCCGCTAACTAAAGCCATGAATCATGGTGGAAGTTTCGGTTTGGACATAAAACCTCAATCTCTTATGAGAATATTATCTCGTTGTTGAATGCTTAAGCATTAAAAGAGGAGTCCATTATCCGTTGTCTATGTTGTCCCGGTATGGGTGTCTAAGTTGAAGAATGATCAAAAGCGAGAAATCCAATGCGAACCTTCTCCTTAGACCCTTGTACAGGCGGCATAGAGGTACCCCTTTGTGACACTTGGTTGAAACATATGTTATGCAATGATAATCCGTGTTAACCCAAGCTAATTAGGACAAGGTGCGGGCACTATTAGTACACTATGCATGAGGCTTGCAACTTGTAAGATATAATTTACATAACACATATGCTTTATTACTACCGTTGACAAAATTGTTTCATGTTTTCAAAATAAAAGCTCTAGCACAAATATAGCAATCGATGCTTTCCTCTCTGAAGGACCTTTCTTTTACTTTTATGTTGAGTCAGTTTACCCACTTCTCTCTACCTCAAGAAGCAAACACTTGTGTGAACTGTGCATTGATTCCTACATACTTGCATATTGCACTTGTTATATTACTTTACATTGACAATATCCATGAGATATACATGTTATAAGTTGAAAGCAACCGCTGAAACTCAATCTTCCTTTGTGTTGCTTCAATACCTTTACTATGAATTTATTGCTTTATGAGTTAACTCTTATGCAAGACTTATTGATGCTTGTCTTGAAAGTACTATTCATGAAAAGTCTTTGCTTTATGATTCATTTGTTTACTCATGTCATTACCATTGTTTTGATCGTTGCATTCATTACATATGCTTACAATAGTATGATCAAGGTTATGATGGCATGTCACTCCAGAAATTATTTTGTTATCGTTTACCTGCTCGGGACGAGCAGGAACTAAGCTTGGGGATGTGATGGCGTGTAACTCACACGTTCGTTGGGAACCCCAAGAGGAAGGTATGATGCGCACAGCAGCAAGTTTTCCCTCAGAAAGAAACCAAGGTTTATTGAACCAGGAGGAGCCAAGAAGCACGTTGAAGGTTGATGGCGGCAGGATGTAGTGCGGCGCAACACCAGGGATTCCGGCGCCAACGTGGAACCTGCACAACACAACCAAAGTACTTTGCCCCAACGAAACAGTGAGGTTGTCAATCTCACCGGCTTGCTGTAACAAAGGATTAACCGTATGGTGTGGAAGATGATTGTTTGCAGAAAACAGTAGAACAAGTATTGCAGTAGATTGTATGCGATGTAAAGAATAGGACCGGGGTCCACAGTTCACTAGAGGTGTCTCTCCCATAAGATAAAAGCATGTTGGGTGAACAAATTACAGTCGGGCAATTGACAAATAGAGAGGGCATAACAATGCACATACATGTCATGATAAATATAGTGAGATTTAATTGGGCATTACGACAAAGTACATAGACCGCTATCCAGCATGCATCTATGCCTAAAAAGTCTACCTTCAGGTTATCATCCGAACCCCTTCCAGTATTAAGTTGCAAAACAATAGACAATTGCATTAAGTATGGTGCGTAATGTAATCAATAACTACATCCTTAGACATAGCATCAATGTTTTATCCCTAGTGGCAACAGCACATCCATAATCTTAGAGGTTTCTGTCACTCCCCCCATTCACGGAGACATGAACCCACTATCGAGCATAAATACTCCCTCTTGGAGTTAAGAGCAAAAACTTGGCCAGAGCCTCTACTAATAACGGAGAGCATGCAAGATCATAAACAACACATAGGTAATAACTTGATAATCAACATAACAAGTATTCTCTATTCATCGGATCCCAACAAACACAACATATATAATTACAGATAGATGATCTTGATCATGTTAGGCAGCTCACAAGACCCGACAATTAAGCACAATGGGGAGAAGACAACCATCTAGCTACTGCTATGGACCCATAGTCCAGGGGTAGACTACTCACTCATCACTCCGGAGGCGACCATGGCGGCGTAGAGTCCTCCGGGAGATGAATCCCCTCTCCGGCAGGGTGCCGGAGGAGATCTCCAGAATCCCCCGAGATGGGATTGGCGGCGGCGGCGTCTCGCAAGGTTTTCCGTATCGTGGCTCTCGCATCGGGGGTTTCGCGACGGAGGCTATTTGTAGGCGGAAGGGCAGGTAAGGGGTTTCACGAGGGGCCCACACTATAGGTCGGCGCGGCCAGGGCTTGGGCCGCGCCGCCCTATAGTCCGGCCACCTCGTGGCCCCACTTCGTCTCCTCTTCGGTCTTCCGGAAGCTTCGTGGCAAAATAGGACCCCGGGCGTTGATTTCGTCCAATTCCGAGAATATTTCTTTACTAGGATTTCTGAAACCAAAAACAGCAGAAAACGACAGTGGCACTTCAGACATCTTGTTAATAGGTTAGTTCCGGAAAATGCACGAATATGACATAAAGTGTGCATAAAACATGTAGATATCATCAATAATGTGGCATGGAACACAAGAAATTATCGATACGTCGGAGACGTATCAGCATCCCCAAGCTTAGTTCTGCTCGTCCCGAGCAGGTAAAACGATAACAAAGATAATTTCTGGAGTGACATGCCATCATAACCTTGATCATACTATTTGTAAACATATGTAATGAATGCAACGATCAAAACAATGGAAATGACATGAGTAAACAAGTGAATCATAAATCAAAGACTTTTCATGAATAGTACTTCAAGACAAGCATCAATAAGTATTGCATAAGAGTTAACTCATAAAGCAATAAATCAAAGTAAAGGTATTGAAGCAACACAAAGGAAGATTAAGTTTCAGCGGTTGCTTTCAACTTATAACATGCATATCTCATGGATAATTGTCAACATAGAGTAATATAATAAGTGCAATATGCAAGTATGTAGGAATCAATGCACAGTTCACACAAGTGTTTGCTTCTTGAGGTGGAGAGAAATAGGTGAACTGACTCAACATAAAAGTAAAAAGAATGGTCCTTCAAAGAGGAAAACATCGATTGCTATATTTGTGTTAGAGCTTTTTATTTTGAAAACATGAAACAATTTTGTCAACGGTAGTAATAAAGCATATGAGTTATGTAAATTATATCTTACAAGTTGCAAGCCTCATGCATAGTATACTAATAGTGCCCGCACCTTGTCCTAATTAGCTTGGACTACCGGATCATTGCAATACACATGTTTTAACTAAGTGTCACAATGGGGTACCTCCATGCCGCCTCTACAAAGGTCTAAGGAGAAAGCTCGCATTTTGGATTTCTCGCTTTTGATTATTCTCAACTTAGACATTCATACCGGGACAACATGGACAACAGATAATGGACTCCTCTTTAATGCATAAGCATGTGGCAACAATTATTATTCTCATATGAGATTGAGGATATATGTCCAAAACTGAAACTTCCACCATGAATCATGGCTTTAGTTAGCGGCCCAATGTTCTTCTCTAACAATATGTATGCTCCAACCATTAAGGTGGTAGATCTCTCTTACTTCAGACAAGACGAACATGCATAGCAACTCACATGATATTCAACAAAGAATAGTTGATGGCGTCCCCAGAAACATGGTTATCGCACAACAAGCAACTTAATAAGAGATAAAGTGCATAAGTACATATTCGATACCACAATAGTTTTTAAGCTATTTGTCCCATGAGCTATATATTGCAAAGGTGAATGATGGAATTTTAAAGGTAGCACTCAAGCAATTTACTTTGGAATGGCGGAGAAATACCATGTAGTAGGTAGGTATGGTGGACACAAATGGCATAGTGGTTGGCTCAAGGATTTTGGATGCATGAGAAGTATTCCCTCTCGATACAAGGTTTAGGCTAGCAAGGTTGTTTGAAACAAATACAAGGATGAACCGGTGCAGCAAAACTCACATAAAAGACATATTGTAAACATTATAAGATTCTACACCGTCTTCCTTGTTGTTCAAAACTCAATACTAGATATTATCTAGACTTTAGAGAGACCAAATATGCAAACCAAATTAGCAAGCTCTAGGTGTTTCTTCATTAATGGGTGCAAAGTATATGATGCAAGAGCTTAAACATGAGCACAACAATTGCCAAGTATCAAATTATTCAAGACATTTTAGAATTACTACATGTATCATTTTCCAATTCCAACCATATAACAATTTAACGAAGAAGAAACTTCGCCATGAATATTATGAGTAGAGCCTAAAGACATACTTGTCCATATGCAACAGCGGAGCGTGTCTCTCTCCCATACAATGAATTCTAGGATCCATTTATTCAAACAAAAACAAAAACAAAAAACAAACCGACGCTCCAAGCAAAGCACATAAGATGTGACGGAATAAAAATATAGTTTCAGGGGAGGAACATGATAATGTTGTCGATGAAGAAGGGGATGCCTTGGGCATTCCCAAGCTTAGACGCTTGAGTCTTCTTAGAATATGCAGGGGTGAACCACCGGGGCATCCCCAAGCTTAGAGCTTTCACTCTCCTTGATCATATTGCATCATACTCCTCTCTTGATCCTTGAAAACTTCCTCCACACCAAACTTAGAACAACTCATTAGAGGGTTAGTGCACAATCAAAATATACATGTTCAGAGGTGACATAATCATTCTTAACACTTCTGGACATTGCACAAAGCTACTGAAAGTCAATGGAATCGAAATATCCATCGAACATAACAAAACTGGCAATGCGAAATAAAAGGCAGAATCTGTCAAAAACAGACCAGTTCGTATTGACAAATTTATTGGGGCCCCAGACTTGCTCAAATGAAAATTCTCATATTGAATGAAAGTTGCGTACATATCTGAGGATCACTCACGTAAATTGGCATAATTTTCTGAGTTACCTACAGAGAATTTTGCCCAGATTCGTGACAGCAAAGAAATCTGTTTCTGCGCAGTAATCCAAATCTAGTATGAACTTTACTATCAACGACTTTACTTGGCACAACAAAACACTAAACTAAGATAAGGAGAGGTTGCTACAGTAGTAAACAACTTCCAAGACACAAATATAAAACAAAATACTGTAGTAAAAACATGGGTTGTCTCCCATAAGCGCTTTTCTTTAACGCCTTTCAGCTAGGCGCAGAAAGTGTATATTAAGTATTATCGAGAGACGGTGAATTTTCAGCGGGGTTGGGAGTTTTCTCAACCATGCATAGTATATTGGATACATAAGTTTCAGCGGCTCCCTTTTCATTAGTCTTGGGTGTTGTGGGTATACTTCATGGGTGTACCATCGACAGTGCCTAGATCCGGCAAGCCCGGGTGGCCCACAGATGGTGATGAGGCATGTGGCCCATCGGGCGGCCCAGTTGCTGTTGATCATGAAGGAAGAAGTCCGGCCCAGGATCAGTAAGCCAGATCCGTACCGACATTAGGAGTAACCCGGATCCACGGAGGCCCATGAGGAACCCGGATCCGGTACGATGTATATGGAAGGCGGATCCGTGACGTGCACGGCAAGATATTGTGCCGTAGTTAGGCTATCTGTAATCCGGCTAGGACTCTCCATGTAAACCCTAGATCCGTGCGCCTTTATAAGCCGGATCCCGGGAGCCCTAGAGGGACAACCACAACTCATTGTAACAACGCGAAAGCGCCCAGATAATTCCAGACAAGCAGCAGTAGGCCCTGTCATCGTGCAGGTGTTCCGAAGCTGGGTACTCGCGTACCACCGTCCCGTGTGCACTCCGCCCTATGGCCCCTACTTCTTCTCCCCCTCGTGAGGATCCCTCCTCCGGGGTACCGTCGATTAGGCAACGACAGTTGGCGCCCACCGTGGGGCCTGTGGCGTCTGGAGGCCGGAACCGGGAGGGTTCCGCCATGGGAAGCTACGACGACACCATCGCTGTGGGGCGCGTCCTCTATGCCGGAAATCTGCCGATCGTCCCTCCGGATGAGTGTTGGATTCCGGCTAGGACAAACCCCGTCAAGCTCTCCATCGTCCCAATTGGCGGCATACACATCTTCATCGGGGAAACCGTCGATTCCGACGGAAACCCACTGGTAAGTAACGCAGACGCGACCGCCGCAGAGCCGGACGCTCGTCGCGAAAATCCGATCCGAGACGCAGGAGCTTCCTAAGGAAGATTCCGCCTCGGATCTGGAAATTTCAAAGCCCACCCAATCCGCCCTCGTGCAGGAAACAACGGTGGAAGACCAATGCAGATCCGCCTGGGTCTCCCAGGTGTTAGAAAAGCAGAGGTGCCACTTCGTACACTTCTTGGCCCACACCGCCGGAACCGCCCCTCAAGAAGACGGAGCTGGTCCTGAGCAGGTAGAGGCACCGGAAAACGGTGCAGATCCGGATCAGGCTGAGCCTGTCGGAGAAAGCGAAGCTCCGGTTGAAGAGTCGATTTTGGGCAATTTGAGCCCAATTTCCGGAGATACCCCCTCCATGGATACTGACGAGTTTAACCGCAAGCTAGGGGAGTACGGTTTCGGTGATCAGCCTGAAGTCGACTCCGCCCAGCCTAAGCAGGTTCTCGCAACGAGTAGCAGCTGGGACAAACTGGATCTGAAGACCCAACCAGCCAATCCGACCCTCAACCATCCCAACAAGGATCTCCAATGTCTCGGGTGCGACCCCACAGGGATTCTTCCTCGGAGGAAATCCTGTCAGCTGAGGAGATGGTGGCGCGAGCAGTTCTTAACAAACCTATAACCCCGGGCGACGCCGCAGATCTGGAGGCTCTAGAGGCCACCAGACAGGAAATGCTGGCCACAGCCAAGAAGCTCGCCGATACCGAAGCCGCATTATGGGAAGAAAGGGAGCAAGCTGCAGGTCTGGCGGAAACTTTCGACAGACAGGATCGCGAGATTACTGCCACACTCGAGCAGGTCAAGAGCATGGCGAAAGAGTGGGAAGTAAAGATGACTTATGCGCAGGCGGAGGCCGATCGAATTGTTAGAGAAGCAATTCCGCCTCGCAGAATCAACTTCGCCACACCCACAGAGCACCGGCCGCTGGAAACCCCAAAGGACAACATGCAAAAAGCTGCGGAGCTGTTGAAGAAGAAGGATGAAGAGGTTGATATCAACTACCTCCGCACACTTGTAGCTTCAGCAATGCAGCAGCAAAGCAAGGCCGATACTTCGCGCAGGTTGGAATCCAATCCGGATAACTGTGTATCTACCGCGCAGAAGGACGCCCGCGCCGATCGCCATCCCGATGATGAATCACACACCGGATCCTCGGAGCGCAGAAGAAGAACCAGGGAACACCCAAATCCGATCCCTGTTCCGTCAAAAACGCCTTCATCAGATCCAAGAAAGGGAAAGGATGCAATGTACTCTGGACGAGACAAATATCGCAACCCCTCTCCTCCGCCCAACGGTTACCCGCGACCCCCTCGCCGCCGTAGTCCAGCCGGAAACACCAGGCCCCCAGGGCATGGTGGAATTATTATCCGCGACAACGTGCTGCCAAGAAACAGAAACAGGGAGCGCTCGCCGGAACCTCGCCGGAACCAGAACAATATTCATGAGCCCGAGCCCAGGAGGAGTCGGAATGAGGAGCGCGACCCAGAGCCTCGCCGGAGCCGCGACCCAGAGCCTCGCCGGAGCCGCGACCCGGAGCCTCGCCGGAACGACCAGGGCAGCCAGCGCCATGGCGAAGGCAGCCACAGGAGCCGGAGCAAGAAATCGGACCGCCCACCTCGCAGGTCTCCCTCACCACCACCCAGCGGTGGCGGCGGAGGTGGAGGCGGAGGCAATGGCCGGAGATCTCGCTCTCGCTCAAAGTCCCCTCGCCACGGCCCGCGCGACGCACGGGATCGCCTTAACGAATACAGAACCGACTATATTGGTCCGAAGTGCTTTGGCAGGATGATTCGAGAGGAACCAAAGCCAAGGATGAACCTCAAGCTACCCGGAAATCTGAAACATTATGATGGCACCGAAAGGCCGGATACCTGGATTGAGGATTACTATAATGATGTAACCTTCGCCGGAGGAACCCCTAACATCGCCTGCCGCATGCTTCAGTTGTACCTTGTAGGTCCAGCCCGGATCTGGCTCAGCGACCTCGAGAAGAATTCCATCTTTTGCTGGTTTGACCTGAAGAACGCCTTCGAGAAACACTTCAGGGACACCTACAAGAGACCTGCCACAACAAGCGACCTGCAGGCATGCATCCAGAAGAAGGGCGAAACATCGAGGAATTTCCTCACCCGATGGTTGGCATGCAGAAATGAGTGCGAGAACGTCGACAACCGCACAGCAATGCACGCTTTCATTGGGGGCTTGCAACGAGGAGGATTGCTGCGACACAAGCTAACTTGCTTGGTCAATGCAAACAAACTGACGTTGGATGACATGATCACCATCGCCAGCGATCACACTGCCGCCGATGATGACGCAGGCGGTGATCTCGCAGCTACAGCAATCCCACTGCATCAACAAAAGAAGAACCGTGACAACGGTAGCAGCAGCAGTCATAAGCGCAAGAATCCTGATGACCAGAAGAGTGGCGGATCCGAGATGGTCGCCATGGCGTTTCAACGCGGAGGTTCAGGAGGCGGAAGAGGACGCGGACGCGGAGGCGGAGCCGGCAGGGGTCAGCAGCATACCTCCGAGGTCACAGCTGGCGGATCCCGCGCCCCGCAAACCTACAAGGAGTACAGAGACATGCCCTGCCTGGCCCATCTGGATCCGGTTACAGGGAAGTCCACTCACACCAACCGCAACTGCAAGTGGGTCAATGATCTAAAGAACGACCCGGAGGCAGGTTACAAGCGCGCCCGGAAGCACCGCCCACGCGGCAAAGGTGGCAAGGGCAAGAACAAGGACAAAGAGGAAGATAGTTCCGAGGCGATGGATGAGGATGATAACTCGCCGGATCCCAAGGCAGGATCCGCAGGTAAATCCAATCCATTCGATAAAAAGAGCGTGGGGGCTTACCACACTTTCCTCGGGACACCAACGGTACGCGCCTCCAAGTCAGCCACCCGGATCCTGAACGCCATAGTTCCGGCTGTGCCGCAGTACGTCAGGTGGTCGGAAATCCCGTGCACATTTGACAGGAAGGATCACCCTGCCATTGTGCCAAAAGAATGCTATGCCTTGGTTGTAAGTCCCCGCATAGACGGGTATGACTTCTCCAAGTGCCTCATGGATGGCGGAGCCAGCCTGAACATCATGTACCTGGAGACTCTAGAGCGGATGAACCTCACCAAGGAACAGCTCAAACACAACACCACTGAGTTTCATGGCGTGGTTCCGGGTAAGAAGGCGAACTCCCTCGGTAGCATCACACTTCCCGTGGCTTTTGGCGATGTTCATAATTTCCGCGAAGAAAAGATCACGTTTGAAGTTGTGCCCTTCAAGAGCTCCTACCACGTCATCTTCGGCAGGCCCACCTACCACAAGTTCCACGCAAGAGCGTGCTACATCTACAACAAGCTCAAGATTCCGGGTCCTAAAGGTATGATTACCGTATCCGGAGACTACAAAAAGCTCATGAGTGCGAGTTAGGCGAAGCCGCCTTCGCGAATCTGTGATATCCGGAGAAGAGCCGAAAGGCTACGGAGCCGCGGTGGATCCGACTGAGATGCAGACCACCAAGAAGCAGATCTCCGAGCAGAAAACCTCCTTCAAGGCCGCGATAGAAACCAAGAAGCACGACCTGATCAAAGGCGACTCTTCCAAACAGGTTTCAGTCGGAGCCAACATGGACCCCAAATAGGAAGACGCGCTCGTCGAGTTCCTCCGCGCTAACATGGATATCTTCGCATGGCAACCCTCTGACATGTCCGGAGTACCTAGGGAACTCGCCGAGCACTACCTCAATATAAATCCGGGGGCTAAACCGGTGAAGCAAGCTATGCGACGCTTTGGAGATAAGAAGCGCCCCGCCATAGGAATGGAACTAGCAAAGTTACTAGAAGCAGGTTTTGTAATAGAAGTTATCCACACCGATTGGGTCGCAAATCCCGTCCTTGTACCCAAAAAGAACACTGAAATACTAAGAATGTGCATCGATTACTCTGGCTTGAACAAGCATTGCCCGAAGGATCCGTTCCCCTTGCCGCGCATTGACCAAGTCATTGATTCGACGGCGGGGCGGAACTTCGTGTTTTCTTGATGCGTATTCCGGGTATCATCAGATCCGGATGAAGGAATCCGACCAAAAGGTGACTTCATTCATTACCCCGTTTGGTACTTACTGCTATGTTACTATGCCTTTTGGTTTGAAAAATGCAGGTGCCACCTATCAACGTACGATGCAGCGGTGCCTGAAGGACCAAATTGGTCGGAACGTGCACGCTTACGTCGACGACATCGCGGTCATGACCCGGAAAGGATCCGACTTGATCAGCGACCTCATAGAAACCTTCGACAACCTCCGCAGGTACAAGATGATGTTGAATCCGCTGAAGTGCGTCTTTGGCGTGCCAGCCGGAAAACTCCTTGGCTTCATAGTCTCTCACAGAGGCATTGAGGTTAACCCGGAAAAGATCAAGGCAATCCTGTGTATCAAACGGCCAACTTGTCTCAAAGATGTGCAACGACTAACTGGTTGCGTCGCAGCAATTAGTAGGTTTGTTAGCCGTCTTGGCGAGAAGGCGCTACCTCTGTACAAGCTGCTGAAGAAAACAGACAACTTCGTCTGGGACGACGCAGCCGATGCAGCTCTTCGGGGGTTGAAGGAAATACTCACCTCCCCACCTATCTTGGCAGCCCCAGCAGAGTCAGAGCCAATGCTCCTCTATCTGGCAGCTACCAACAAAGTCATCAGCCTCGTCATCGTGGTAGAGCGAAAGGAAGAAGGTCATGAATATGACGTCCAGAGACCTGTCTACTACATTAGCGAGGTGCTGACGGAGTCAAAGCAAAGATACCCTCACTTTCAGAAGCTAGCCTACGGAGTGTTCCTAGGCAGCCGGAAGCTGAGACACTACTTCCAAGAGCACCCAGTAACAGTTGTGAGCAAGGCTCCGCTGTCAACAATTCTCAACAACGCTGACGCAACAGGACGTACGGCTAAATGGGGCATCGAATTATCCGCCTTCGACATCGCTTACAAGCCTAGGACTGCGGTAAAATCCCAAGTCTTGGCAGATTTCGTTGCAGATTGGACGAAGCTCCGGATGCAAGTCCGGAGCCTGGAACCGAAACATGGGTCATGCACTTCGATGGATCCAAGCAGCATCAAGGCTCGGGAGCCGGAGTCACCCCGAAGTCCCCTACCGGAGAAGAACTGCAGTACGTTCGCGCGATCCACTTCGAAGCTACAAATAACATGGCGGAATACGAGGCTCTACTACACGGTCCGCGCATCGCTAAGGAAATCGGGATCAAGCACATCATATGCTCGTGGAGATTCCGACCTGGTGGCACAACAAGTAGCCGGAACCCGGAACGCCGTAAACTCCGTCATGGCGGCCTACGGAGACGAAGTTGATGAGATCGCCAAGTGCTTCCTCGGATACGAAGTCAAGTACGTCGGAGAGACGATAACACAGCGGCAGACATGCTATCCAAGCTCGGATCCGGCAGGAAGCAAATTCCGCCTGGCATTTTCCTGGAGCATCTCCGGATACCCTCAGTTAAGGGCGCTAACCCGAAAAACCCAGAGGTGGCAGTGTCTCCGGCTAGGGAGGTGATGGCTATCATTCCGGCTTGGACACAGCCTTTCCTGGACTACCTCATCGATCAGAAGTTGCCAGAGGACGAGGTCCTCGCGCGACAGATCGTCAGACGAGCGAGAACCTACACAATTGTTGATGGACAGCTCTACAAACAAAGTGCAGCAGGGGTGTTTCTCAAATGCGTCTCCAATCAAGATGGCATTGAAATCCTCAGAGAGATCCACACAGGGGATTGCGGGCATCATGCCGCTCCTAGGTCACTCGTTGCTAAAGCTTTTCGGTTAGGGTTCTATTGGCTCACAGCTAAAGAAGATGCTGACAAAATAGTCAAGACCTGCCGAGGTTGTCAGTACTACGCTACTCAACCAAACGCTCCAGCCCAAGAGCTGAAGACCATACCTATCACCTGGCCATTTGCGGTCTGGGGGCTCGATATGGTTGGTAAGTTAAAAAGATCATCTCCTGGCGGTTTTGAATACCTCTTGGTCGCTGTTGACAAGTTCAGCAAGTGGATCGAGGCAAAGCCAGTGAGAAAAGCCGATGGTGCTACGGCACTAAAATTCGTCTGCAGCCTCGTGATGAGATTCGGCATCCCACACAGCATAATCACAGATAATGGCACAAACTTCGCTCAAGGAGAGTTGAGGGATTATTGTGACACAATGGGGATTCGACTGGACCTTGCATCTGTGGCTCATCCACAATCCAACGGTCAAGTTGAAAGGGCTAACGGTCTAATATTATCAGGAATTAAGCCGCGCCTTGAAGAACCGCTGCGACGAGCAGCCGGAGCTTGGGCTGACGAGTTGGAAGCTGTTTTGTGGAGTTTACGAACTACCCCTAACAGATCAACAGGGTTCACCCCATTTTTCCTGGTATACGGATCCGAAGCCGTGCTTCCCTCCGACATCATCCACGATTCGCCGTGAGTTTCCGCCTACAATGAAGAAACAGCTGATGAGGCCAGACAGCTATCTGTGGACCTGATCGAGGAAGCTCGGAACTTAGCTGACCAGCGCTCCGCCATCTACCAGCAGAAGCTCCGACGCTATCACAGCCGTCGAGTTCGGAATCGCTCCTTCATGGCAGGAGACCTGGTCCTCCGCCTTCGACAGGTGAAAGACCATAAGCTGCAATCTCCATGGGAAGGACCCTTCGTCGTTAGCAAAGTGCTTCATAACGGGTCGTACTACCTTGTTGATTTCCGTGAGCTGAAGGATAGACCTGCTAATTGGCACCGGAAACGCAAGCGTGAGGATCCGGATGACATCTACGATGAGACAGATCGCCCTTGGAACATCGCACAGCTACGTCCTTTCTACACTTAGCATATATTTTCCGAGTTACAAACTGTAATAGTTATACATGATCAATGAAATAAAGCTTATGGTTCACTCTTCGAGTCTTTTACCTCCTTTACTTGTTCATTTTAGATCGTGTATGTTTTTTCCGACTAAAACCGCAGAGCTGGATGTTTCCGCCTAGGCGTGTATGAAAGTTGTGATTTCCAAAACCGTCCTTTACGACGTAAGCTTAAGTTTTCTGATTAAGTTGTTATCTGTTGCGAACTCGTGGATTCCTAGTAGCGATTTCCGGCACCTATGCCTGGGGGCTTGTTTCCGCGGTTATGGACGGATTGCCATTGGGCTTCGTCGCCGCTGGCGAGCGTTTCCGGCTAAGGTCTTCCGGCTCGCGGAAGGTCAAGCGGGCAAGCCGGAAAACAACGAAGTCAGCACTTGCTTTCCGACACAAAACGAAACATGCACATAACATTAACGGATAGCAGGATAAGTGTTTCCGCCCCATGCATAATCGTTTCGTCCCTAGCTACTTAAGAATTTAAGTCTTATTACAAACTCACTTTGGGGCCAAAATGATGCAACTTGTCTCATTGTTTAAACAGGAACTCTACTCGGAGTCCTCTTCTTCAGATTCCTGGTAGGTGGAGCCGTCGTCGCTGTCACCGGATCCGGCTTCGGAGTCGTCGCCAGAGTTTCCTCCGGAATGCTCGCCGCTTGACCCGGAGCCTTCCCCATAATACTCCGGCTCGCCTGCTTCCTCCTCCTCTGCATCGGAAAATCCCTCGAGCAGATCGTGTTTGTTATACCAGAACGAGTGATCCACTCGCCTGACAAACAACTGCTCATAGCCTTGGGTTTCCGCGAGGAGGGCACCCATGTCGGAACCCTTGGGGGCTCCGCGTGCAACTTCCGCCAGGTTGAGCGAGGGGAAGTGAGCCTTGCAGGTGGCCAAGACTAGGGAGGCGACTCCGCGTGCTGAAGACTTTTGCCAGTCCTTGATGAAATCCGGCACCTGTCGCATAAGTTTGGTCATCGTATCGATGACTGTGGTTTTGGCCTTCTTCAGAGACAGAGCCGTGGCGATTCCGCGACAGGCTTCAAATAACGCGTCAATTGAAATCCGCGCTTCATCGTACGCCTCCGTCCTCTTCAGGTTTGACTCTTTTGACCATTCAAGGCCAAGGCTTGCTGTGGAAGGAGGTTCAGTTCCGTTAGAGAGAAAGCATACAAGATAGTCGGAGCAACGACACGGAAAAACGCTTACGGAAGATAAGTTTGTCAATGGCCTCCACCTCCGCTTCCAGAACTTTGTTCTTGGACACCACGGAAATCACGCGGCCCTGGCTTCTCTCCAGTTTTTCATTCAGCTCCGCCAGGTCGCGGGCATGCTTTTCGGAGAGCTCTTTCCTCGCCTCAGTCTCCTTACTCGAAGATTCTTGGATGAAGGCTTTGAGGGACTCGTTCTCCGCCTCAAGCACCTTGACCTTGGCGGAAAGCTCATCAAACGAGGAGTGCTTGGCAGTTTCTTCTGAAGGCAGAAAGTTGCACATATTATGCATCCTGAACAACTATGTCAGCACAAAAAGTAAAGACCCGGATCTCGTACCTTGAAGGCGGGTCTCAAGCAGCTGGATATCTTTTTTGCTATTTTCCGCGTGCTGGCGCAGCACCTCGATTTCCGCGATTTGTTCCAGCACGTGCACGCGAAGATCTTCGTGCAGTTTCCGCGTGGTCTGCGAAGCAGCAAAGAGTTAGTCGGATATTAAAATCTGGGGGGCTAGCGAGGAATTCAGAGTCTTGGGATAAAAATTTCAAATTTCCGCCTAAAAGTACATTTTGGGAAAAAGCATCGGCTAATACATGTTACACGGAAATATATCACCCAATGCTTGGGGGATAGTATCACCTGCCGTACTTCCTTGTGCTTGGCGAAAAACTCCTTCAGGCTGTCCTCCAGGTCGGTGAGCTCTCGCATCTCCTCGTCCGGTTTTCCCCACACTTTGTTCAGCATGGCGGAAACCTCCGCGTGACGCTGTGCAAGGGTAAGCTTTTGAAGGGACGGAGTTGGTTGGAGGTTGACCCGAGTCGCGTTGGCGACCTGAAGGAGCTTTACCTTTTGCTCCTGTTGTTCTTCTGTGGGCTCCGCGAAAGCGGCGCCTGGTTGATCTTGCGGAGGAACAGATGAGGAGGTCCCCTGGGCGGAGTCGCCATGATGAGTGGGATCTTCAGGAAGGTCATCGAGGTTGATGACATCTTTCGGATCCGGCTTGGAGGCGGATGAAGCCTTGGGCGGAACTTCAACCTCAGGAGTAATAGGAATGGAAGCCGGAGATGGCCTGGCTCTTTTCTTTGGGACCCTTGGGGCCTTGGGGGGCTGGCTTCCGGAGCTTCAGAAATAACATAAAAGCATAAGTAAGAGTTTAAGCGTAAAACCAGAACTTGGATCTCGGAAATAGGCGCTTACCCGGAAGGCTTGAAGAAATGCTGGATGGCAGGCTGCCCCTTGTTGCTGGTATTAATCAGCGAGAGGCGCTTCTTTTCCGCCTCCGCTTTCCGGGTAGCCGCAGTGCTAAGCACTTCGCGGGGGCGTTTCGCATGGGGGCTGGAAGGGGCTGGCTTCTTCCTCTTAGCAGGGCGTGGGGCTTCAGGAGCTTCCGCCTCCGATGCAGCTTCCGGATCTGTGTTGCCGGTGGAAGGAACCCGGAGGAGAGTTCCGAGTTCGTTTTCTTCAAGCGCCTCGAGAAACTCTCTCGTTTTGATGGTGAACTTCTGTACCCAGCTGATGCTACAAGGTACAGAAGTGTCGTGGGCGCCTTGCAGTATCTCACCTTAACTCGACCAGATATTTCCTTCAGTGTAAACAAAGTCTGCCAATTCTTGGCGACACCTACAGAGGTACACTGGACAGCTGTGAAATGAATTCTTCGTTATCTCAAGCAGATACATTCTTTTGGACTACTTCTGCAGAAGTCTTCGTCCTTGCTACTTAGCGGATTTGCTGATGCAGATTGGGCGGGGTGCCCAGACGACCGTCGATCAACAGGTGGGCATGCAGTGTTCGTTGGATCCAATCTTGTGGCATGGAGTTCCAGGAAGCAGCCCACAGTATCGCGATCAAGCACGGAAGCCCAATACAAGTCAGTGGCAAACGCGACCGCTGAAATCATGTGGGTACAGGCATTGTTGAAAGAACTTGGGATTTTCTTGAGGCGAGCTCCCAGTCTCTGGTGTGACAACCTGAGTGCGACGTATTTGGCTATCAATCCAATCTTTCATGCCCGTACTAAGCATATCGAAGTCGACTACCACTTTGTTCGAGAAAGGGTGGCGCGCAAGGCTCTTGATGTGCGGTTTGTTTCAACACATGATCAGCTAGCAGATATACTGACTAAACCTCTTGCTGTACAATCCTTTGTAAAATTCAGAAACAATCTCAATCTGATAGTACCACGATGAGATTGCGGGAGGCTGTTAACACGTTAGGATTGTTAGACTAGATAACTACAGGTTGTTAGTATCTAGGATTTGTTATGAGGTTGTTGAGCTCGGTTGTTGTAAACCCTAGCCGGCCAAGGCTTCCTATATAAAGTGCACGGCATGGACCTATTGGCCATCGCCTCATCGCATCTCTCTCTCCCTTTGATCTCGTTAAGTTTACAGGTTCCTACGCGCGCGCGGCTTGATCCAATCTTCTCCTCCGATCGACAGCACATCATCCACTTCCTCACGTCACCTCGTAGCTCCAACTGTTTACTCCGGCATTAATATTTTTTTCCAATGCACGAAAAACACCAACTGCTCCCTCCCGAAAAACTCAACTCAACTCGGAGTCTCCCAAATCACGCTAAATCATGTCGCACCACGCCAGCTGCCTGCATACTTTAGATCGACGATCAATCCATCGATTGAAAACATTATACTCCTGCTCAAGTAGCAACCCACTCCATTTTCAACCTAGGCAAATTGCTTTGCTTTAGGCCCAACCATATTACACTCCTTCAAACCGTAAATCCAAACTCTGAAAATAAAGAATAAGAGGACAGAAAGTGTCTTTGATACATAAACACCAGTGCTCCCTCCAATTTCAGATTTTTAAAAGTTTTAAAACCTCACACTTCTATGTCTCTAAAAATTATGGTGTTAAACTATATAGATAGATATGTATAATAAGGGTGTATGCAAAAAATTCCCGTTAAAAAATACGTTGTATTTTGGGAAATATAAAAAAGACAAATCTGTGATAGTAAATGGTAGTACAATAGTATTAAAATAGTATATCTTTTTGTCAGAAATTTGTTTATTTTGTATTTCTAAAAATTTAAAGTATTTTTTACCGGGACTTTTTTGCGTAGACTCCTCCTGTACATATTTATCTACATATTTAACGCTATAAGTTTTTAGAGAAATAGAAGTGTGAGGTTTTAAAAAAATTTAAAATCTGAAAGTGGAGGGAGCACTGTGCCCATGTGAGGATCCATATAGTAAGATATATGCTATGAATTTCTCCTATAAAAGCTCCTAGATGACCCGGCCAACCAGGCCATCTGAGAGGGGCAAATCCATCCGGATCGCACGTTTGACCATGCACAGTAAAACCCACCTCCCGCTTTCTACCTCAACCGTCCGATTTAGTAATTTCTTTCTCACCGTTCGCTGCTCATTCTGAGTTTGTGAAGCCTGGGCCCGTGCGTGCTTGGGGCCACTCGTCTGGGACTGCTCGCGTCCGTGCTCGCGTCCGTGAGAAAACCACAAACGGTGAAACCCTAGCCAACCAGAGCCTCTCTCTCCTCTCCAATCCCGTGCACACTCTTCTCCCCCAATCCCCGCTCCTCTCCTCCTCCCGAATCCGCCGCCTCCTCTGGCTTTCTCTCCCGCGTGCTGGTCGCGGACGGTGAGCGGCGGGCGCGGTCGACTTCCTGAAGGAGGCTAGCGGCGGGCGGCGAGGAGACCGGCGCGGGCGGCGAGGAGACCGGCTCAGAGGTCGAGCTCGCGCCGTCTCACCCTCTCAGCCGTGTATGAGGGCACAACGGCATCGGCTGCCTCGGGAGAGGAGGATGTGGTGGCGGCGGTCCTTGGTGCGGGACATCCGCTCGAACTGGCGCGGGGGAGACCGGATGAGGCAACGGCGGCGAGGCTCGAGATCTCCGGTCGCCACCATCTCCGCGCCGGTGGGGCTCGAGATCCCCCGCCTCATCCTCTCCTGCCTCTGCTTGGGCGAGGAGGCAACAGATCGGGAGGCAGCGAGATGAAGCCTTCGATCCTTCTTCTATGGCGCCACCTCGACCTCCCGTTTCTTCCTCCTCCGCGTACGCTCTTTTCTTCTTTGTCTTCACCCTCTCTTTCTCTCCATCTCAGGCAGCAGCAAGCATGACGAGGATGGAGACGAACCAGTGGTGACACACGAGGAGGGCGGCATACCACGATGGTGGATCTAGAGTGCTGGGAAGGTTATATTCTTCAAAATTCCCCTGAATACAAATGCTCATTTTGCAACGATCTGTTGACATGTGCCTTCCTATACGGGTTTAGTGACACATAGCCAGTTTTATTGGGCATGATTCTGCAGATGTAGCAAATTTCTAGCACACGGATTCATGAGTGCTGCAAATTTATATACTGCAAATTTATATATAGTGCTTGTGTACTGGTGCGTCAGGGGAGAATTTCTTCATTGGACTAGGTGATCATATTTTTCTGCAAGTAGCTTATTCATGTGGTCTTAATAATGCCAATAAACTGATGAATATTTTTCTTGTGATTTGAAGATTTGGTTTGCAAGCATAGCATATATGCATGTGCGTAAGCAAGTGAAATGTCACTTGAAAACAACTCTTGTTGATGAAAACTATTTCTATTGTTACTTATGATGCAGAGAATGCCCATGGTGTGCTTACTGGTCCCATGGTATGGTGGCGTTGAGAAATATGTATACTTTCATTGAGTATGTCCGCACCAGAGTCCAAGACCACGGGTGAAAGGTAATATAATCAATCTTTGTTTTGGTATATTTCTTGCATTCTCAGGATTTTTTAAAATGCGAGGACTGTATAGTTCATTGTGTCTAGGCATATCTTGCGTAGGTGCACATACGCATCTCTGTTCAATGTACCATGGACATGCTCTCATGTTGCCCAAACTGATACTGATTTATTTTTTTATGTTAGTGTTGTTTTCTGATGTTGGTTCGAAGCTAAAAGTGGAAGTGATGAGCTGACGTGTATTTGGTGTGACATATTGGATCGCTCTGTCATTGAAGCTTTACTCAGAATGCAGCATTATGTTTGTTAGGTTAATGCAACTCCACTCTATAGATTGGTTTTAGTGGGTTGCTTTGTTTTAGTTAGGTGTTTTCTACACTACTATTTGATCTTCTAACGCATACATGGTATATGCCGACTAATGGAAAATATGAGCTATATGTTCCAAATAATGATTTTTTCCACAGATCTGACAAAAAAGGGAGAACACCAAGAAGAGTGTGTTCAGGGATAGAGGACGGCCGAGGAATCATCTAGCTTACTGAAGCAAAGGTAGTTATCTTGAATAAGATATGCATTTTCCTGCTTAATTATTTTTATTTCCTCTTATAAACCTGTTGAATGAATGTGGTCCAATTATTTAATCCTACAATTTTTAGGGATGATTCCTTGAAAAGTGCAACGGCAGTGCCTTATGTTCAAGTATTCCTAGCTACATCGCTTCAGCTTGGTCCATATGTTCACTGAATGGGAATGTCTCTTCAGATTAAGGTAATAAGTACCATGTTCAGCAATTTCGGTTTGTCCCCGGTCATTTCATACAATGTTTCCTAAATCAAAATATATACTGGCCTTGGAGTGTCCAGTTGCATGAAACAAGTGTGCCTCATGTATTTTGTTCTTCTACAGTTTGGGGATATGACTATTTTCTTTGCAGTCGCTTACTAGCCTCCATTAAATCTCTTTTCAATCGTGAGCTCCTTGGCAGCAGAGGCAGACGACGTTGCTTGATGGCCCCCATTCTATCCCCTTTCCGATGCATATGCAAATTCTATTGTGCATTGTTTTTAGTTAAAATCGTGAGCTCCTCTGCTCAGCTTTATTCCGTTACCCCATTTACATTATTGATTTCATTATGTAAGCATGCGAGAGGGAGGCTTGAGCATGTGCAAAGAAGTTATTACTTATTAAGATCAGTTGTGCCACTGGTGCGAAGGGAATTGGAGCACCTGGACACTTATGGCAAGCAAAAGTCTAGCCTTCTGCCAATCTACCTTTTTTGCTGACATTTTTTTTATCTTTAACACGTGATGTAGTTACAGTGAAATTAGAGTTATATGATCATTTTGCACTACACCAATGTCTCATATCTCCTTAGTTTAGCCAGTAAAAGATTCAGATATGTATTCTAGCAGAATATCTTTCCATGTGGCATCTGCATGTAGATAATGTACTCCAATAAACGCTTCTATGTAGCTTTGTCTTATTGAGGTTTAATTTTCTCAGCACCACTGTATATTTTGTTTGGTGCCTTGGTCTCGGAGAACCTAATGAATTTACTTGATGTCAAAGGTATTTAGGATAGAAGAATCGTTTGTATACACCTTCGTGCTTATTATTGAGTGGGTTTAAAATGCATACAATGCGTGCTTTTTCATGTATATAGACACCATCGACATGGTTATGTACCTGATCTGTATTGTTTCCAAAATTAGGTTGGCCCAATTTATTTGTTCATTTTCAATATAAGTTCAGCTACTTATTTCTAAATTTTCCTATTTATTTAGGCTGCTAATGCTTCGCTCTGCTCGCTATGGATATGTCGGCCGGCGCCAGCTTCTTCCTCCCCATCGGCCAGGTGACCATGTTTACTCCTCCCTCTTCACCGGCCAGGCCAACTCGCCGGCACCTCTCACCTCACCGGCCCAGGAGAGATCCCCTCCTTCAAAGTCGCCGCGTCCTATGCTCGCCGCCGTCCATGAGCCGATTCCGCAGTGCAGATGAGCCTGAAGGTAAATTTGCTTTCAGTTGCTTATTCATCCTTATTGGATCTTGTTTATAGCACATATACTTGCTTTCAGTTGCTTATGATCAACTCAAGCTAGCAAATTTCTTTTGTTGTACAGTTGGCCACTATTGGCATATGTGATAATATGCATATTTGTCAGTGTTCATGGTACTACCTCCCTATCACTCGCACACCTAGATATTTTCTTGCGAGCTATAACCTAAATTAAGGTTTGACACTTTCTGTTAACTGCAGATCTTAATATATATTTCAGACTACCATTTAACCCTTATTGTAAATTTTACCCACATTTTTTAACCAACGTTTCTAAACCCATTTAATGGTTTTCGTTTTATGTGTTGGCCTAATTACCCGACTTCAAAATGTTCAGATCGAGGTTGTCCTACTTCAGGGTAGTGAGCTGCAGCATTTTGGCGCTCAGTTGGCGCTGGAGGTTATTCAGGCACCATCCACAAATTAAGTAAGATATAGCTCTCTTCACCGTAATTTTGTCAAGGGGTCCGCAATGAAATGGACAATTACGCCAAGATAGGCACATAAGAAGGTGGGGTTTGGGGTATGCTTGACTATACCTTTGTATCAATTGTTCTGTTGCACTTTTATTCTTCTAAAAAATAGCGGATATCCCTTCTTCAGTAATTTTCCAGTGTTAATATACATGCTGGTTTTGCTGCCATAATAGATCCTCAAGATCAGCGATGGCGATCGCGACGGTGCATCGACGAGCTTGATGAGATGGCGCATTGACAAGCAAAAATTCATGGGGATTCCCGCTGTTCGTGAGGGGTTGTGTGATGCGGCTATGGGGCGGCGGAGGTCCACACATCAGACGTATCTAGGCTGTGCGCACAGATGATGTTGAGGCTCCGTGACCTCTACAACCCGAGCAAAGACAGCAGCAGTTCGCCACTTCAACTGTTACTCTACTCCATCCACTAAATTTTCTTCAGTTCAATATCTGCATATATATGGTGATAATTTTAGTGGGCCACAAGGTGTTGGCAATCGTTGGGTTCTGTATTCTACAAAATATCAGCAGCTTGTTTAATCTTCAGTTGCGGTGCTTTCATGTTATCATGAATTGTGGGAAAACAGTATATTGTGTGTTCCTTCTTGCATCCAGCTTGACTGTTTACTCTGGAAGGAGCAGTTCGTGGAGTGGGTCTGAAGCAATTGGGTAGCAGTCATAATATTAGGTGAGAGTTGCTTAATGTGTAGGTGGGTAGAATATTAGTTTCATGGTCTACTTTACAAGAGAAAGCAAGTAGAATATTACGTAGGAGTTGCTTCATATTTACTGTCTCTAATTTTCCGTACCATTTTACGGTAGGATTGCATACAGTGGCATTAATATATTTTATTACATTCTCTTTTCAGAAAAACTGCACTAAGATCCTTATGCTTTTAGTCAGACATACATTCTGTTGTTGCTCAAGGGTTTAACATTGTTGTTAAATAAAATTTTACAACTAACTTGACATGTAAATGGTGCGACATTACAGAGGGGGTGGACTTTGATGTCAGCATGACACACTATACTTATTGTACTCCATAAATATTTTCAGCAGAGAAATAGAATCCTACAAGATCAACATGTTTTCTGTATTTGCCTCTAATGATTAAATTATCTCTTTTCCGTGTTCGAATTAGTTATTCCGTTGTGTTTCCATTTTCCATGTTGGCTAACTATAATAATAAATAAAAATTTAGAGTAGTGGATTTTTATGTGCCATTTGGTGTTAGCCTCCCTAATTCTCTTATGGATTTCTGTTCGGCAGGCTGCTACAGAGGGGGTGGACTTTGATGTCAGTATGCTACAAAGGATGTTGAAGAAATTGGTGATTTTCTTTATTTAATTAAAGAAACAGATTATATGAATGCATGGTGATTTGAAAAAATGTGGTTTATTTATTTCAAGTGTTCTAAATTACTCATTAATCCGATATAAATTAAGGCTGCAAAGGGGGTCATGCAATGACTATGAACTAAGGGTGATATGTATTTTTTGGTGTTTATTCTTCTATGAGCTACCAACCATATATGTTGCAAGCTGATAAGGTGCCTTTTTAGGTTATGAGAAGCGATTATCTTTGTGCCTCCATGGCGAGCAGCACCGGCTGCATCTGGCCCCAGCGCATCTTTGGAAATTTGGAATGATAAAAGGAATTGGTCAAACTACAGAAATTGTGACCCTGGGGAGCCGCCCTGGGCCTGACCACCGTTGGTTCAGCGTTCTTCTCTGCCTGCGGAGTTTCCTGTCGTGCATGCGTACGGTTGAGGTTGGTTCGTCGTTCTTCTCTCCTCTCTTTCGCGCTGGCTTACTGTGTTCGTTGCCCTCCATGCCATGTTCTTGTTAATTGGCTTGCCTAATTTTCCTTTTTGCATCCAGGTCTAGGATGTTCATCCACATCTCGTTTAACTTGTTTTTCTGACTGAAGTTAGGAAAATTATATAGCTACCATGATATATTGCATTCAGTAGCATAAACCAGAGTTTATGCATTGTATTGATTGTGCCAACTTGTGCACACTGGCCCCAGAGGCAAGATGCCAATACCATCAGGTTCCTTACCTTCTTTGCTTGGATATATGTTTGCTAGGTTAGTGATTGATCATTTTTTTCTATAATTCTTTTAGCTAGCCAATTGCCTGCTTCATCATGAGTTCTTGTCCATTGCGCTAATGGTGATTATCCACTGCATTTAACGAGTATTTAATCTGCTAAAATTTCATACAACCTTAAATTTTAACGAGCAAATATTTCTAATAATTTCTGGTTCCGGTAGTATCAGTTAAGGGGCTAAAAATCTCGAACCAAACTCTCTCTGGTCACGGTTTATTTCGCTTATTCTAGCTTTTGTTATTTGTCGTTAACAGGTTAGTATTTTCAATCGTTGTTAATTTTTCCATCTGCTCAATTCTTCTTGTGTTCTAATGTTACAGTGTAGTAGAATTAAAAAAGTGATGTTAGTATATGCTCAATTCTCATTTAGACCATATAAAAACATGCATTTGGTCGAGTTTACCATATTCTAGGAATGGTTGACTGACCAACCTAGGGTGAAAATACTTGGTTGCACTTGAATGTGCTAATGCTAGGGTGAAAATGCTGAACCTGCTGAGCCTAAGGTAGCAGCACGTAGTAGTAGCTATATTCAGCGGATAGTTGTTATTTTCCAGGTAAAGTATAGATGCGAGATATGATATGCCTCCTTTTTATGATCGTTATAGTCACTTTATTTTTCTTTTTGTTGGGACTTTGGTTTGTAAGGGGAAAGGTTTTAAAGAGCGACCAGGGCATTATTAGGAACCATATGGTGATTTCGTGTTCAGGAAAAACAAATGCCATATATTATCAGAGTTAAATTTAAAAATGCTATGATGATGGCTCCCATATGGTGATTTAGTGCTCAGGAAAAACAATTGCCACGGTTGTTGATAGAAAGCTCAAACTTCTTAGGTTTTTTCGTTGCTTGGGGTTAACAGCTTGCTGCTGCCTTGGTGCTATTGTGATTCCCAGTACTTTCTAGAAGCTTACAGTATATTTATTTTGGATAGTTGGTTGTATTTTTCATCTGTTGCCAATAAATCATCTCGTTTATCCGTCACATGACCATGTCACTGCCTTCTAAACCATATTTCCACTCCAAAGCAGTCTTACCTATTTACTAACTGATCCTTGTTTCTACGAGGAAACCAAAAAGAATAGTTGGCAATACCACCCAAAAATTCAGCTGCCAATGTTTTGGTTCTCAGGGTCAATTGAGTTACTCATCTTGAAGTTGAGACAAACCTACAAGGCTATAGCGCGATGAAAAATATGAGGTGAATCACTTTTCTATTGTCTCTAGCATTTTTCTTGTTTACTGCACATCCATTTATTTGGTACGGTTAGCTAAGGTAACAGTGTAACACCCCCTTGATCCATCAGGTAATATATGCCTTCAAAAGTTGTTTGTGCAATAGTAATATCCTAGCAAGTATTCTGAAAGAGAGCCATAGTTTCCAATGTAACGACAGACTGGTTACTTTCTTCGGGCTCGGTATTAGAAAAGCTTTGGATTCACGGTGATCTTCAACTTAAAATTTATTTCAATTTTTGTGGTTTTGGATGTTCAGGTCAGATAGGTCATATTTTTCTTCTATATGTTGATGGAAAACGGAGCACCGCTGTGCTTCTCTGTTTGGAATCTTTTCGTCTCCGTTTTGAGCTGTAATTTGTAGTCTAGGAGTTAAATCAAGCTTTGCTGCTATAGAATGTTTATTTGCCTTTTCTTGAAGGAAATCATTTCATTGTCTGAGTTACTTGTTCTATACAACCTGATCTATATTTTATTTGTGCTTAGGTTGATGGGATATCGAATATCTAAAACCGGCATGATGTATCCTGGGGGCATAGTCCTGACCAGTGACTACCGCAGGAAAGCTGGGGAGCCATCAGAGGATTTTGCTACATACATCCAGCAGAGAGGCTATGACCTTCATGATTCAACCTACGGAAATTTTGCTTCTATGTTTGCAGTAAAATTTTCATGAAACCTGAAAGATTTGTTTCTAAAGTGGTGAACCATTCTAACATCTGTTTGCACATGATCCCAGATGCTCGAGGATGCCAATTTCCATAGTGTCATCGCCCAAGACCGCACCGACCAGGTTATCCAATTCCTCGTAAATTGCTTGGGAAACTGCACAAATTTCTTCAGAGGCTAACATGATCATCGTTGTCTACGTTGTTTCAGTTCCTGGGGTTCCTGGAGAGGTAGTTGCCTTTAACCGAGAAGACCAAACAGGCTTTCTGGGCACCTAGGTTAACGTTTTGAACCCTATTTATTTTGTGCCTTTCCTTTTTATCATCTCTGGTTACTCACTACATCCACCTATGCTCTATCATTGGGAGGACTACGACGACATCGCAAAGGGCTTGAGCTTGAAGCTGAAGCAGAGCTGCTTGAGTGATCCACTACTTGAGGTGATATTGCGAGCATCATCATGGTTTATTAATAGGAATATATTGTTGTGGCACTGCAGTGGCGTATTGGTAATTGATAGTGTTGATTCCGGATACATGTAAACTCCTTACAAATACTTTCATTTATACCGTGAATATGTTGTTGTGGTGCTGCAGTCGTGTATATATGTGTCACATGTTACTATTTGTAAGACAAGGCTTATGATTTCAATATGTATGGCTTTAGTGTTTGCGCCAGGGCGGAATGGGTCATCTTCCTTTGCAAATAAAAAGATCGAGTCTATTTACATGTAAATAAAAATATAGCATTATATTTAAATTAGTCTTTACCAAAATACCTTTGCTGCCACTACTATTTACTGAGTAAGAGAAATGTTTGAATGTATGTATATAAAATCGACATATGTTCTGTTACTTTGCTTGATAAATGTTTGCTGACATTGAGGTTTTCTTAATACTATAATAAACTAAAACTTATAAGTTAAATTCTAATTTAATTCTGCCATTTGCGCGATAGCGCAACCGGTCATCTAGTAAACAAAAGATAGCTAGACTTCTCTCCCTCCCTCCCTCCCTCCCTCCCTCTCCCTCCCTCCCTCCCTCCCTCCCTCCCTCTCTCTCCCTCTCTCTCTCTCTCTCTCTCTCTCTCTCTCTCGCACAAATACGCTCTAGGAGAGAAAAAAACCATCATGCAAATGAGAGTATATGTTTAACACTGCTGTCAAAAGCTTATCTATTTATTTTTTATTTTTGTACAAAGTTGTTCAGGGTTTTTTTAATCTTTTACAGCCTAGAAACAAAAACCTATCCATATTTCTCGACAGAGGACACACGAACTAGTTAAGATCAATTTATCAAATACATATCCATCCACTCAGAAAAGTTAAAAGTTTTAGAAATGCCGTACTGTTTTCAGCACATTAACGTCAAATGTTGTCAGATGAAAAGCGGCCGGTCTTCTCCAAAAGCATTCCCAGAACCCTGTCGGCGAGGCCGCGACATCCTCCTCTATCCGGTGTCACGACAACAATCCCATAGCCTGTTCATAACAATACACAAAAAAGATATTGCATTCAGACCATATTACGAAAATCCAACATGACTGGCGCTGACCATTACTGCGACGTACTGCGCACACACACACATACCGCCTACATTCAGATTCAAAAACAACCAGCAAGAAGCAACACTTGTAAACTTGATGACCACTAAGACACATGTGGTTAACATTGCTGCAACCTTCACATCTACTACTACTTGGGACACCCAGCAGCTACAACTTGATATCTATCAAGACAGTGTGCCAGCCAGCCTCTAGCAGCAGCGACACCTAGTTAACTGACACCAACTAGTGTCCACTCAATCATAAACAAGTTGCTACATCATCACAACACCAAGTTCCACAGTTCCAAAATAAACATGCGTGCTGGCCACTCGATTGAAAAGGCACAATATTCACTTCAAAACTATCCCATTGCACACCAATAGGACAAAATCATTAACTTTGAGGCGTTTGCTCAGGTACAACCTCTCCCCTAAACTCGGAGCAAACTTAAATAAAAAACGGTTAAGATCGCTTGATACCCCTTCGTTTAATATTAAACTTGTATACCTAACTCTATACAAAACCCGTATGACCCAACTTAATTGTATGAATATGCCGCATATGTATGTATACAATTATGTACGTATGTGGATTATTGGTGGCGATTCGTTCGCGCGGTGGCGGTCGTGGCCGCCTGGCGGGAGGGGCGACAAGGTGGTGATGGGCAGCCACGAGGCACTGTGAGGTGGCGCTTGGCGACACGAGCCTCGGCAATACCTCGTAGGACCGTACCGGTATGGTTCGGGAGGCGTGCAAGCTAGATGGCGGCGTGTTGACGCGATGAACGGCCGGACAGTCCGCCCCGGACAGTACGGTGCAATTCGGATGGACTGTCCATCGCGTTGGGAAAGAGACTAGCCAGACTGGAATTTTTGATAAAAAGGACCACCTATCTCAACGAATTGCCATAAAAGACCACTTGCAAAAAAAATTGTCAAAAAGAACCACCTTTCGGTGGCGGCAGTGTGTGTCAGGCAACACGTGGTGGTTGCCGCCATTGCCCGTGGCGGCAGGGCCTGCCGCCACTCTCCCGGGTGGCGCGTCAGGTTGTCGTCGTCGTGGCGTTAGCTGCCGTCCAGGCTGTGGGCCTTGCCGCCACCGCCTGGAGCGGCACCCCCTGTTGGTCCTACAGCTCGTCAGCGCACCTCAGCCGACGCGCGCGTGAATGATTGCCTCCGGCTTGGAAGACCACGCTGCAGCGATTTTGAGTCTATGTGGCTGCACTGTACGCGCATGCTCGCGCTTGATGAAGAGTTCTTTGCTTTCTCATGGTACATGCGGTCATGGACCTGCTATAACAGTTCGCGCATGAATCAGCGAGCGAGCGAGTGATTGGCCACGGACGGAGCCACGGCAGGGTGCCGCCTCTTGCCTTGGCGGCATGGCCCACCAGCTCCACTGCCGGCCGGCTAACGTGCCGCCAGTGCTGACGGCGGCAGGCCTGCCGCCACAGGCTACGGCGACAAGATGCCACACGTCGCTTGGCCGGCGCTGCCGCCACGGTAAGGTGGTCTCTTTTGACAATTATTCTCGTAGGTAGTCTTTTCTAGCAATTCGTTGGAGCAGGTGATTTTTTTTGCCAAAATTTCGCCAGACTGTGTTGTGGTGCTTGCACCGGACTGTCTTGCGGTGCTCGCGCCGGACTATCTTGCAGCGCCGAACTGCCTTACGGTACTCATCGGACTGTCTTGCGGTGACTGTATGCCTATACGTGGGAATACTGACTTTTGGATTTGGGTTTGGACATGGGGCCTAAACAATACGTGTTGGGTTTTTCGAGTTTGAGGAGGGGGTTGTACTGGAGCAAGCCTCTAACTTTGAACATAGGGTGGAGATTGGACATGGGGAAACCATGACCTCAGCTCAAGAGGTTGCAGCCTAGTTACTTGACCTCTTGATTCCTTCATCCCTTCTCCTACCCAAAAATAGCAAACACAAGAAAAATCCTAGTTATACAACTCAACCTAAAACAGCACTGTCATAGTCGGAGATCCGTGGTTTGCATTGTGCGGAGATGTACGTAATTCTTCCCGTCATATTGGCAAATGCAAATCAATTGATTAAACCATATTGCATAGTATTAATTTTTTCTCTCTCGTCTAACTCTATATGAAACACCAGGAAGGGAATGGATCAAATAAACAACTTAATGGGATGAATATTGATTATGTATAGCTGGTAATTTGTTTGGGCTGATAAGTAAATTTTGTTTTGGGAAATTTTTAATTTGTTAGATGCTTCATTTGTGAGACCCACCGTTATCTGGGTTGTTTAGAAAGTGAGTATGTATGCCTCTGGGGTTTATGTGTAAAGATATTATTGACACCGGGAGGCTGCTATGGCTTAGATCCAAGGGTCTAGATGCAGACCTTGTAAGTTACGTCCCATCGAATATTTCGCCGGAGAACCATTTACTCATCGCCAAGTGTAGGCCTTGATTGGGATAAGCAATTTGTGCGTCAACTATGAGGAAATTCGCAGGATTTTGTTGTAAAATGCTTTTGTGTTTATGAATATGGTCATGAAGATCATGGACTCCAAACCAAAGGGATTTTATCATAGAACATTGCGATGAACATTCAGGTTTTTGACGATGGAACATAGGAGTGACTCGCATAATTTAATATTTAAGAGGTTTATGGATGATATTGATGCTGTACTCATACAAAACTGTCTGGAAATTCCTCAAACGGGATGGTATGCTGCGGCAGACACTGATATGATAATGTTGATGGAGTTAAGTGAGTTGTACTGCGAGGTGAAAAGCGCTACTGCTAGCACTAGACAACTCACGATCATCCAAATTTCTTCCACACAACAAGGCGGTGGTTTCCATATCCACGCAAGTCATCTGGTTACATGTAGCCCAACTTGTCGTTTTTTAATTTTCGAGATGATCCAAATTTCAAAGCCATCTATGTCAAGCTCAATGCGACAACTACTTCCTACTCCCAATGTACATTAAAATTTCGCTTATTTATAATGAACATGTTTACTTCAAAAAAAAACTCATCTTGACACTAATTGCATGTCCTTTTGTTCTCATATGTCATTTGATACTATTTTAAGTTTTATGTTCAACTAGCACATCTGGCAATACAATCACACTCCGATATAAGCAGGATACATATTTTATTAGATACAAATATAATATTGATTAGTAGAGATACATGTCCCTGTCCTAAGTTTAGATTGTATCTTGTCGTTATCTTTTCATTTTATTAATTATCTTTGATTAGTTTAAGAAAAACTTATATTACATCGCAATGTTTTCCATAATATAGTTTATTAAAGCATCTCATTAATCAATAGGTTTATATGTGCCTCTTGGGTAACAAGGTTGTATATATAATTTGTGAAGGTTAAGTAGCTCATTTCAATGTATATTTTGGGATATCTTCTCATGTGAAAGACAATCTCATGGTATAGACGTCAAAATGTACCCGGTTTAAGTTGCAAATAGCTTGTGCAACATTGTTTCCCCAAGTGTTTACACATGGCATTCTAAGCTTTTAACCAAGAGTGGTGATTCCCCTATGCCCGGCACGCAGGCCGTCATCGTGTCTTCTAGTTACTCCATGTCTAAAGAACACCTCGCAACACCGACACAGAATTATCACTCATGTAAATGGGAAGCCTAAAACCATTAATTTAGGTAAGCCGAGGATCTCCAACATTCAAAAATATGTGTGTACCAATCAGTCTAGTGGACAAATCACATAAAAAAGTTAAATCATTTAATGAAATACCGCTCGTTAACAAACCTTGCGATTTGTATAAAAAAAACATGGGGCGCTAAGGTGCACACACACACACACACACATGACTTGCATAAAAACCATAGGGTAAGTACAATGTCATTTTATACTATAACCATGTTCGAAGACCAACATGACCACATATACTCCATATACCATCAACACTTTAGGCTTCTGACATACCGTGCAGAGTTGATTGGCATCAGAGACCCTCTATGTAGTTGTGATTCTAGGGCAATCCGTCTATTCTCCTTTAGTTTTTTATCTATCTAGAATTGGAATAGAATAATCCGGTTGAAGGGTAATGGGCCCTGCCACTGCACAAGTGAAAAGGTAAACTATTAACCTGAAAATTACATGACAAACTAAAATCAGAAGACTGAATTATACACAAGCTAATAGGTCTGTCTAAGATTGCAATAATGCAGGGACCATTCAATCAAGTATCATGCCTAAGAGAACTGTTTACATGACAGCTATTTCAAGTCTACATCTGAAACATGGTGAATGCTACTAAGTACTAAAGGACATGAGATGAGTGCTGCAGGAGGTGCGGTACTGGTTGATACTCTTCTAGTTATGCCTGCCGCTGCTTCTTTGACTTGCTGAAGTTTCGTGAAGGTGGGACATGAGAAGCATTTCGCGTGCCTCCCCGAGCTCCATCTATTGCACATAGAGCTGAAATCCATTAGATTCATGACCACTCACTACTCTGTAGATATAACAGCAATAATGTCATAGAAACTACCCGTCTGAATTTGGCCCCATATTAGAAGAAATATTTACCAGCTGATTGATCATACTGATTTAAAACACAAGGGCTAAAGTTAATCACCTTTAATCATACCCAACCATTCCTGATCGATGCAATTCCAAAAATACGCACAAAAAATGTCTATTTTGATTCAGGTCTTAACTATTACTGTCAGACACCACAACTGATGAATGGGCCAGACGGTTCAGACTATCGATGCCAGGCCAGAGCATAATCTATGTTTCAGGTAACAATGCTCATTTGAGTGTCATATGTTAAACAAGTGACAGTATGATTACCTGATTTAGCATCAAGATATTTGGTCAGCACACATGGAATGAATGATGGATCGTAAATTCTCGAGGGCTCGATCTGCAGAAAACGACACAACCTCTCCAAGTGACTTCGTCCTAGTGTCAATTGTGACAATCCATGTTGTTTGGTCATTCTCGCCCAGCATGGACACGAGGTAAACAACATCGGCATCGGCAGACTCGGCGACGACTAGGTGTGTTCCTGGGTGAAGAAGCTAGGGCCGGGGACCATCGACGTGGTGCCGGATGCGATCATCTGCTACATTAGCGTCTCGTCCGACATTCCGGCAAACATGCTACGTGCATCGAAAGGGCGACAGGAGGGGGGGGGGGCTTCATCCCTCCAAGGTAAGGATTTTTCTGCTATCGTGCATTGTTGGGGTGGTAGGAGCGGCGCCCGAGAAAATAAATCTGCCTCAACTCTATTCCCACATTGGCAGCGACCTTCACGGCGTCTCGGAGTTGATGCAACGTGTAGTTTGGTCTTCTCATTGTTATTCAGATCTGGCAAGGTCAATTTCTCGGCGTGTCTTTGTCTTTATCCATGGTGGTGTTGGGCGCCGGATCAAGATGGATGCTCTCGAGCAAAGATGTTGGTTCGTAAGTGGTGGATCTGGCGTTGTTCCCTGATCCAAGGTAACACAGATCAACCCCCGGTCGACGTGCCACAACAACATGTGCCTCGCTGGTTGCAACCATCGACTCAAAAAGACTCGGCGACGATGGTGCTTCTTTGGATTTGGCAATGGCGGAGGCTTGGTGCTTTTCCAACGTGTGTCTAGGCGGTGTTGGATTTTGGCGGTGACCGCCAGATTTGGCGAGTGCGGGATACTCTAGAGATGGTTCTATATATATTTTTCTATCCTTTAGGGTTCTATCTGTAAATTATTCAGGCCTAGCATTTTGTCTTAGTTTGTCTTTTAGTTTCCAAACATAACTTGATTTTTTACTAATGAAATACGTGGGTGCTCTAAGAAAAGCCTCATGTTACGATTAATATAGGATTAATATAGGACACAGTCCTACACTCCAAGCATTTCCTCCCACATGACTTGCATAAAAATCATAGGGTAAGTGCAATGTCATTTTAGATCATAACCATATTCGAGGACCAACATGACCGCATAGCTCTATTTTCCTCTCGGTACTTAGATTTGTTTCTTATCTCTCATTCCTGTTTCCTTTGTTCTGCCGACTACATTGATTGGATACCGTTGGGCCTGCCTACGCACTAAGTATACCGATTATCCATTGAATTGCCTTTGGTTGTCCTACCCATTTTGGAGATCTTATTCTAACCTTGTTCTATTGCTCTTTCTCGATGGTATTTCGGAGTGCTAGACCTCATTCTCTTTGATACGCGGGTGGGCTCACCTACGACCACTCTTCTATTATTTAAGTTCATAATTTCTCCATACGCCATATACCATAACACTTTAGGCTTCAGACATAGCGTGCAGAGTTGACTGGCTTCATCCTGCCGCTGCACAAGTTAAAAGGAAAATCATCGCCCTGAAAATTACATGGCAGGCTAAAATCAGAAGATTAAATTATACATATGACTAGTAGGTCCGCCTTAGATAGTTAGATTGTAGTAATGCAGGGAGCATTCAATCAAGTATCATGTCTAATAGAACCGTTTATACAACTGCTATTTCAAGTACTACATCTAACACTTGGTGAATGCTACTAACTATTATCTGATGAGTGCTGCAGGAGGCGCAGTACTGGTTGCTGCTCTTCTAGTTCTGCTTGTGAAAGGTAGGAATGCAATAATGTAGGGAGCATTCAATAACGTATCATGCCTAAGAGAACTGTTTATACGACAGCTATTTCAAGTTTTACATTTAAAACTTGGCCAATGCTACTAACTATTATCTGATGAGTGCTGCAGAAGGCGCGGTACTGGTTGCTGCTCTTCTAGTTCTGCCTGCCGCTGCTTCTTCGACTCGCTGAAGTTTGGTGAAAGTGGGACATGGGAAGCATTTCACTTGCCTCTCCAAGCTCCATCTAATGCACGGAGAGCAGAAATCCATTAGATTCATTACCACTCATCATACTAAACCAAGAAAAGAAAGAAAAAACATTTATATGAGTGTCATATGATAAACAAGTGACAGTATGATTACCTGATTTAGTATCCAGATATTTGGTCAGCACACATGGAATGAATGATGGATCGTAAATTCTTGAGGGCTCTGCAGAAAACGGCATAACCTCTCCAAGTGACTTCGTCATAGTGTCAACGGTGACAATCCATGTTGTTTGGTCATTCTCGTCCAGCAGGGACATGAGGTAAACAACATCAGCATCGGCATGCAGAGTGGGAGAAGCTGTTTTCAGGTTCTTGAATGTCACATTTAGAGCAGCACCACCTCCTAGCTGCGGCAAGGACACAGTACCAAGCTCATCGGAGTGAACCAGGCTCCCCTTGCGCCACCTGTTCCAACTCAGTTCCCTATACCATGTTACGAGTCTCCAACCAACGACATCATATACTTCCTCCTCCTCCTCCTCGGGTGGACTGACGGCCAGTTCCGAGTCCAGGAGTTCATCCATGTCCCAGGGATCAACAACAGCTGGTATAGCCGTGGGTCTGAGTTCTACCAGTTCCTCAAACTCGACACACCTGATGTAACCACAACTGAAGGCGACGTCGCGAATCGACCGTGCCGAATACTGGTTGCCGAAGAGTTCGCTGTTGCTGGGCAGCAGCTTGGGCATAGGGGCGAAAGCCGCCGTCGCCGCTCGAGGATCGAGCACGTCGCAGATCACAATGCCCTTCCAGAGATTAACCCAGCCAAGCAGCCCGCCTCCAAGAGCGATCAGCTTTGTTGGTTGAACCGTTACCGATTTCGCGGTATGGCCGTTTGGAATCTCCACCTTCAACAGCTTCTTAGTCCATGTAGCATGCGGCTGGGAAGCGATGATGGTGTGGAGATTGTACTGCCCATGCTTTGGTCCGTAACTGAGAGCTGCCATGACGAATTGCTTGCCGTTGCCATGGGTGACGAAACCGAGGGATGGGAACAGACGCTCTGTTTTAGAGTACTGACGGATGTCTGGGAGCAGGTCGAGCGACGGCCCGCCGCTGGGCCCTCTGGTCCGGTAGAGGAAGTAGTGCGGCGAGTCTTTAGCGGTGATCATGACTTTGATGAGGGCCGTGTCCTCCACGGAGCAAACGACGCTGGGCGCGTTGACGAACGAGATCGCGTAGCTGTTGAGGCAGTAGACGCAGAAGTGGGAGAGGCGCGGCGGATGGGCGAACACGAAGGATGCCTGGATGGGGAGGCCCGCCCTAGTCAAGGTTCCCGCCGTGGTTTCGTTCTGGACATCGCTGACTAAGACCGTCGAGCTGAGGAGGACCCAGCCGGGATAGCGGGAGTTGCTGGTGGCCGGAGCTGGTGGAGGAGTTGCGAAGCTGTGGATGTTGGACATGGTTCCGTCAAGAGTTGGGGATTTTGGGTTCCTTCTCTTCTTCATATATATCCGCGTAGGCCGGGGGCGGTGGTTGCTTCTTGAATTCCACTTGATGTCGTACTGCCGTGTACTCCTAGCATGACAAGCTTGCCTAATCAGCTAGCTAAACCTGCATCGACTCCTACTATTACCGGCCGGTAAACGACTCGGACCCACATATATTTAGATACATTCCAACACGAGTTCGTGTCCAGATCCTCTACATACGTCCGAGTCGGATCAAGCGTCGTCCTCCGCCTATATGGTCTTCCTCGGACAAGTTCAATGGATACTAGCTCTCTACCTACGGCAGGGTAGCGTAGTGGGTTGGATTGGAGCAGCACGTATCGGCGGCGCGCGATGCCAACATCCATAGGCGCGGCTCTCAAGAGCCTGCCGGCACCGGCAGCCGCGGACGCCGAGAAGCTCCGATTCATCGAGGAGCTGACCCGCAACGTAGACTCGCAGCAGGAGCGCGTCCTCGCCGAGATCCTCGGGCGCAACGCCGGCGCAGAGTACCTCAGTACCTGCGGCCTCGACGCCGCCACCGCCGACCGCGCAACCTTCCGGTCCAAGGTCCCCGTTATGTCGTACGAGGATCTGCAGCCTTACATCCAACGCATCGCCAACGGCGACCGCTCGCCTGTCCTGTCGACGCGCCCCGTCTCCGAGTTCCTCACCAGCTCCGGCACGTCCGCCGGCGAGCAGAAGCTGTTCCCCAACGTCGAGGACGAGCTCGATCGCCGCCAACTTCTCAACAGCCTCGTTATGCCTGTCATCAACAGATGTTTTCCTAAGATGGCTAAAGGCGGAAAGGGGCTCTTCTTCCTCTTCATCATGTCGGAGACGAAGACGCCGGGCGGCCTGGTGGCGCAGCCGGTCCTCACAAGCTACTACAAGAGCGAGCAGTTCAAGAATGGGTCGGATGGCCCCTACTATCACAACACGAGCCCGCTGGCAGCCATTCTATGCGAGGACGCCTTCCAGAGCATGTACGCGCAGATGCTGTGCGGTCTGTGCCAGCGGCACGATGTCCTGCGCATCGGCGGCTCCTTCGCCTCCGGCCTCCTCCGCGCCATCACCTTCCTCCAGCTCAACTTCAAGCAGCTCGCCGACGACATCGAGGCGGGCACGCTCACCTCGCGCGTCACTGACATATGTGTGCGGGACGCGGTCGCTGACATCCTCCGAAGGCCAGATCCCGATCTGGCGCAGTTCGTGCGGGCCGAGTGCGCCAAGGATGACTGGGCCAGCGTCCTGACACGCATTTGGCCGAACACGCGCTACCTGGACGTCATAATCACGGGCGCCATGGCGCAGTACATCCCGGCCCTCCGGCACTACGGCGGCGGCCTGCCGCTGGTGTGCACCAGGTACGGGTCCTCCGAGTGCTTCTTCGGCATCAACCTCCGCCCGGCGTGCGACCCGTCGGAGGTGTCCTACACCATGATGCCCAACATGGCCTACTTCGAGTTCCTCCCCGTGGACGACGTGGCCGCCGGAGACGACGACGCGAGGAGCCGGCTCGTGGACCTGGCCCGCGTGGAGGCCGGGCGCGAGTACGAGCTGGTGGTGACCACCTACGCGGGGCTGAACCGGTTCCGCGTCGGCGACGTCCTCCGCGTGACCGGGTTCCACAACGCGGCGCCGCAGTTCCGGTTCGTGCGCCGCCGGAGCGTGCTGCTGTCCGTGGACTTCGACAAGACCGACGAGGCCGAGCTCCAGCGCGCCGTGGAGGTCGCGTCGGCGCTGCTCCGCCCGCACGGCGCGTCCGTGGCGGAGTACACCAGCCGCACGTGCACCGAGCGCGTCCCCGGTCACTACGTGGTCTACTGGGAGATGCTGCCGGTCACCACCACCGCCAAGTGCGCCGGCGGGGCGGTGGAGAATGAGGTGATGGGCATGTGCTGTCTGGAGATGGAGGAAGCCCTGAACGCGATGTACAGGCAGAGCAGGGTCGCGTTTCGCTCGATCGGGGCGCTGGAGATCCGTGTGGTGCAGGCAGGCACCTTCGAGGAAGTCATGGAGGACGCCGTCTCCCGCGGCGCGTCGGTGAACCAGTACAAGGTGCCGCGCTGCGTGACGCTCCCGCATGTCATCCAACTGCTCGACTCGCGCGTCCTGTCCACCCACTTCAGCCCGGGCCTGCCGCACTGGATCCCGCCCGAACTGTCCGACTAAATCGATATTTTCACCTTCAAAACATTAAACATACTAGCACGACTTATTACTGTCAGAGTTTGGATAGTTAAAAGGGCAGTAGCACGCTTAATCCAAGTTAATTTATATCATAGATTCGACACTTTAGTGTCTCGCGGAATATTTTTTTGTGAGAGACGACATTTTCTTCGACAGGAAGACGTTCGTGGTGACTTCATCAATCTCAAGACCATCGGATCAATTTCTTGGACAGTCTCTCGAAGGTGCTCATAGAGGTAGCGTGTGCATGCGTGCGTTTATAGGGGTGGGTGTATGTATGTATGTGTGAGCGTTTACGTTTCTACTGTGTTTCAAAAAAAATTATTACCATCATGTACATAATTTCCGCTCTCTTCATAACTTTGACAACTAATTTGGTTAATAAAATTTAATGAAGTTTTCAATGGTATAATGTGGTAATTTTTTTTAAGTCAAATATTTTCAAATTTAATTAAATTTTTACACAAAAATAGCAACATATGTGACATCAAATCACTATATTTATTCAACTACATGTCAAGATGAATCTAACGATATTAATGCAGTGCTATAAATAGTACTACATTTTTCTAGGCATTTGGTTAAAGTTAATAAAGTTTGACTTAAAACATACCCAAACGTACATTTATTAGAGCATGGAGAAAATATATCTTATATTTTATTGACCAAACTAACAGTAAAAGTTTTTATTTAAATAATAAATATTAATACCTTAATAAATCGGTATTGAGAGAGTTCACGGAAAATAGTCCGCGCGTATTGAAGAAACTTCGTTGCTTGGAGATCTCGCAAACATGTAACAATATCTCGCCGGGTTCGAATCCAGTGTGCAATAATTATCCAAAAAAAAGTGTGCAATTTATTTCAATAAGAATTCAGTGTGCATTTTATTTGTTTTGAAAACAAGAGCTTCCTCTCCGACTTTGATTAATACATACTCCATCTCAAAGCTTAAAGCTTATATTTAAAAAAGTTAAACTAAGTAAAGTTAGACCAAAATTTTAAAATAATCTATCAACAAATATGATACTGTGTACATACCATATGTGTACATACCATATGAAAATATATTCCATTATCTATCTAATTATATAAATTTTATATTTTGCATGTTAATGTTTTTTGCTAAAACTTAATCAAACTATATCACAAGTTTGACTTTTAAAAAATAATGTAAGTCTTGACCTTTGGAATGGAAGTCGTAGGAACCACCAGGAAAAAACGAAAAGGAAATTGAAAAACAAAGTATTGTTGGCTTTCCAGCTCGTGCAGTGCACGGCATGGAAGTTGCATGCCTTAAAGGCACCCGCGGTTATGATTCAGCTGGACATTACTAAGGTGCGGGTCTTCCTGCTAGAGGTTTTGGCAAAGTCTGGCTTTGGAGAGAGGTAGTTGAGCATGGTGTGCGGCCTCCTGAGTACAAGTTCTACTCGAGTGGTGGTCAACGGTGTGGTCGGAAACCTAATCTACAATTGATGCAGTCTTCGCCAAGGTGATCCGTTGTCATCCCTAGTCTTCAACGCGGTGATGGACGTTTTTCATCTTATGATCGAGAGGCGGTGGCGGATGGCCTACTCTCGGATCTTGCTCCTCGTGGTCTTCGGCATCGCACTTCCATGTACGCCGATGATGTTTTTACCTTCCTCAAGCCGACAAGGTTAGTTGTCCTAGCTTGTGCCACGATTGTGGAGGACTTCGTTGGAGCTTCTGAGCTATTCGGTGCTCACCAGAGCAAGTGGATCTCGCAAGGAACATTCTACATTGTGAGGTGGTGGACTGACTATGCAAGTACTTGGGGCCTTTGGGTCTGCGTAGGTCATCTGCAGCACAACTTCACCCGGTGGTGGATAACGCAGCGAGAAGGTTGCAGCCGTGGTGTGCCAAGTTACTAAACTATAGCGGTCGAACGATCCTAGTTCAAACTACTCTTTTTGCGATCCATGTGCATGACATTATGTCGCTTGACATCCCTCCCGAGACCATGCATGCACTTCTGAATATTTCACGTGGTTTCATGTGAAAAGCTAGACTCAATGTGATGAGTGGCCACTGCCTGGTCGCTTCGGATAGAGTGGCCTCGCCTAAAGGCAATGGCGGCCTCTGGTCTAGCCAATCTCCACCTCCTGAAACTGGCGCTAAGATGTTGATGGGCATGGTTGCAGCACACCAATCCAACGAAGATATGGGCAGAGTTGGAAGGATCGTTAGCTCAATGGAAGGTGGGTGCTTGACATTGCGCCTAATTGGGTGGCCAAGATCGCGGCGTGGTATGCTACATCCCGCTCGGTGAAGGAAGGACTAGCTGGTGAGTGGCTCTCAGGGACTGCGGTCCAGACCTAGGTGCAGCAGCTGTGCCAGAGTTCTTTCACCTTTGGTATGTGTTGTCCGAGGAACAGTTGATACTGGACCAGCATGATACTTTTGTTTGGCGGTGGAACAATGATTGGGAGTTCTCGGCCAACTCGGCGTATTCCGCCTTCTTTGCCGAAACAGTGAAGACCCCTACCTCGTAGCAGGAGTTCTTCTTGTGGCCCGTTTCGAGGAATCAGTGTTGGACTGTAGATAGGCTGCAGCGTCAAGGCCTCCCGAAAACCTCGGTTTACAGTGAATGGTAGTCACCCATGTGCTAACTCAGTTCACTCACAAAATTATGAAACCAAACTGGAATGTAACTGAAACACATATTTTTTGTGAAACATATTGAAGTGACGTCAGCGGTTCCACTTTTTAGCTAGAATGTTTCACAATGTTTTCCATGTATCAGTTTAGTTTCATAAAAGTTTCACTTGTGTTTTAATTGTTGGTTTATATTAGATAAATGTCAGAAGCCTCACCAATCTCAAAGCACTAGGTGAATGGTAGATATAGCTCATGTAGGTCAAGTTGTCTTTGAAAACGCCGGGTACGACCTCTTCATCAAGTTCTCCGTTTGCGGAGTTCCACTGCCAACTGGACTTGCCTTTTGTTGGCTCTCGCGACCGCGTCGTCCCCCGCGGGCGACGGGGCCGCGCCGCCACTCCCCCTCGTCCAGCTCCCCCCTCCTCCCCTTCTCCTCCGCCGTCGTCGGCGTGCGTCGCCGGGCAAGGCCCGGGCGGCGCGCGCGGCGGCGGCCCCTCGACTTTCCCTCTCGGCGCGGCGCTCGCGCGGGGTAGGTGCGGCCGGGAGGTGCTCCTCGGCCGGCGGCGGTCCGGCGTGGCGGGGTGAGATCCCCACGTCGGGTGGGAGGAGGGGTGGCGGCGCGGCCGTTGGCGGCGGAGCCGCACGGGCGGCGCCATGGCAGGGCCGCTCGGCCCGGATCCGGGCCCGGGCGGGGCCCGGAGGGGCACGGCGGTGGCTCGCTCTTGGCACGCCGGCGGCGCTCCCCGGAGGAAGAGAAGACAGGGCGGCGGTGGGTGGGCGGCGGCGGCACTCGGCCGGCCGAGCCGGCAGCGTAGCGGCGGGGCTTTACGGGCCCTTTTGGGTCCGGCCGGGCCGGTTCGGGCCTGGTCCGCCTCGTAGCCTCGTCCGGTCGGCTACCGCGAAAGCGGTGGAGGCGGTTCCCTCCCGCGTGGCTGCGGTGCTCGCTACCCCCGTCCCCGCTGCATCCCTTTTCTTCGTCTAGGCCTTGCTCCGGTGACCACGGTTAGGCGGCGAGGATGGCTACAAGACCGTGGTGGCGTGTGCGGGTGGGCGGCGTGTTAGGTGGAGCACGTCGGAGCGTCTGGGGGGGTCGGTCTGGTGGTCGGGAGAAATCCCTGTCGGCATGCTCGACACCGACGCGGTGACGCCTACGGGTGTCACCTTTCCTTCCTGAAGGGCGTCGGGTGTACCTCCTCCCCAATCCCCTCCGCATACCGGGGGAAACCCTAGGACTAGTCCGGGCAACAGCGGCGTCATCGTCGTCTCCTTGGTGAAGGTGTTGCTTGGTATAAGGTGCCTCGGCGTGCTAGGAGCGTGGTGGTACTTCTCCGGAGGGCGCAGCGGTTGCGGGTCATCTTCGTTTTCGTCGATCTGCCGGTGTCGGCATTTTTTCTTCTTTCCTTTCTTTTTCTTTTCTTTTGGGCTTGGTTGTGCTGCGGCCCCAGCGCGTTCGTTGTATCGGGTCGTTTGCTATATTAATATAGCGGGGCGCAAGCCTATTTCGAGGAGGAAAACGCCGGGTACCTCCCACACCTAGCGGCATGTTCTCTTTGCCATCAGGAGTCGAAGATGATTCAACGCCTGCTGGTTGGGTGTGTGGTGGCCGCGCTGGCAGGGACACAGAGTTATTTCAATGGTGGACCTCGCGGCCCTGCCCTAGGACAATGCGCAGCAGAAGTAGAACTTTCATACAGGAAACGAAAGGTATTGTTTTTCTACCAACGCTTGCGTCGATTCGGGTGTGGGATGGCGATCACTTGCATGGCAGAATTTTGCCAAATTCTTTAAATAAATGTTGCCGCTTGTGAATATTTCCATGTAAATATGCTTAGCTAGCATACGAGCCAATGTAGTCCTAGACTGCGACCATAACAACAACGAACACTAGGAAGAAAATGGAGAATAGCATTTCAACATACATACTGATTATGAACAATCATCGAAGACATGTTTTGTTCCCACTTCAAAATTACAGACTAGTTTTAACCAAAATAAAATGAAATCCGGCATGTGTTCAGTTCTCATGTGTTAGGACTTAGGAGGCTGTATTAAGTACAATCAATTATTATTAACGGTATTTTTAGCTTATAGCAGCCAAAATAATCCTTTAAATACAAAAGATCTTCCTCCCCCACACAATTACATTTGTTTGATCTAGCCACCACACTAAGACTCTTAACTTAACAACAATACATCTATACTTATTTTGACCCAAAATCCTCACATTGCCCCTCGCTCTAACAGCTCCCATCTGAAATTTGGTGCTGCGTAAACCTTGGGTAGGGTATGAAGGAGTATGCCGACACAAACACAGATCACGGCGACACCCATCACCGTGAACATTGCTGGTCTGTACAGGAAGGTCCTTGCAAACGAACTGGGGTACATCCGAGCCTGCCGACTGCAGATGTTGCACCTTGGGGCGGATGATGGCGACATTGTCCTGCTTTGGTAGATCTCGAGGCTAATATCACCGGGCTTCCCCACATCAGTTATTACAGGGCACATGCTGCTGGGAACACCAAGGACAACATGACCTTTGACAAGATGCTTATCAATCTTCTTCTGGACCAGATTCATGTATGCATCATTGCCTCTCTGGCGAGCGTAGTCTTCAGGGGTGAAGCCTGTCTCATCTCGCGCATTTCTCCAGGCATTGAGTCCAACCTACAAAAAGCAACAGTAGGGAGATTACACAGGATCTTCAAAATTAAATAAACAAACTAGACTTCATGTGGTACAGCATCATTAATTTGATATTCATCATTTAATTGTGATAAAAGATCAAAAAGAATGTGTTCAATAATAAGCTGCTATTGGTGTATGCTGTATGGTTATAGCTTAAACGTCTGGTCAATGAAACTTTGAGGTTGAGAAAATAAGCAAAATAGAACACAAACAAGTATTTTAATCGTATTCCACAAAGTAGACGAAGGAATACCAGTCCAGGGTCATCAGTCAATGCATCCAATACATCATCTGCATCACTAGTAGAGGCTGCTATATGCAGTGGTGTAAATGTAGAAGGGCCCCGAGCATCAGGTCTGAATAGGTATGTCTCAGCAGTTTCCTGTAGATTTTTGTTTGGCTTGTATCTCAGCAAAAATCTAACCATTCGGGCATATTTCCCTCGCACAGCACTGTGCAGCAAATTTTCTGATAATACCACCTCTTTTGGAGATTGCAACCCAGTATCAACAAATCCATCAAATAATAAATCTAACAGCATTTTGGTCACAGCACACCACTCCTGCTCCATGGCAAATATACCAAGATTCCTGAATCTCAACAGGTTAAAGGTCGCTGCAGGCAGCTCTGCTTTGTCATGCTTAGAAATCATGTTTACTCTATGAAGAAGCCAGCCCAGCTCATTTAGAAACTCAAAAGCTTGGCTCCTGGCATTGTCATCATCTGCCTGTTCATGACTAGATAAATTAAATATGCTCTCCAGCCCACAAACCTCAGAGCATACATCCTGCTCGGCAATTATGAAAGGGAAGAAACCATTACTAAATCCACTATCTTCAACCTGAAAATGCCAATGATATTCAATGAATTTAAAATAAGTTGTTATGATTGAAAACAAAAACTACATCAAAACAAAAGCTGACAAGTCATATTTGTACCTCTATGAATCCTCTTCCTCTTGAACCAGGGAGAGAACAAGAGAAGCTGAGATATTCATTATCTTCATGATCAGTGTCATCAGCCACAACAGCTGTGTCTTCCTCAAATATACAACGTCCCTCGACTGAGCATATTAGCCTGCAAACATGACATGGTGTATTTTTACATAATAGCATATCGGCTGAATTAAACATCAAGAGGTATTCGTCTTCTGCAATAATGAGTATATCTAAATTGAATATGATAAAAGTACCTCGAGGAAGTACTGACTAAGTTATAGCCTTCTACCCTGAAATTAACTGTCGCTGAATAAGGAACAGCAACTGGACTAACACATAAAACCTTGCAGTAATGATGAGAATTAGGTGCCAGTGGTCTGTCCAACATAACTTGACCTGCAATAATATGACTATAAGGTGTGGAATTAACAAAATCAGACGTAAAGCCTAAACAAAACGTGATAAGCTATGCAAGAATATATAGAAGAGATTGGACTCACCATTGTGCATAAAAGCAAGTTGATGCCGTACCATCACAAATACCAAACCAGATGCCCAAAAGTTATCAGTGGAACTACTCAAAAGATTATCCAGGTATAAGCTCATATTCTCAGAGAGCTGTAGAAAAGAAATATCAAGACACGAGATGATCACTATCATCACACAAAATGATTATATGAAAGAAAGGTACCTCTCTCCATGTCGACTCAACTAACCGAACATATACTGTCAGGATAATACAGCCAGGTCTAATATAGCTCTCTATATCAGTAGGGCTAGTGGACAACCAACCAAGAATCTGAAATTCAGGTTTAAGTGTTAGATTCAAGATACGCTCCCTTGTCATTTGCAGAAGGAATACAAATTTACCTGTGATCGCAAAATTGGAGGTAAATCGCTAGGAACTTTCTCAAAAAGCTTGAATACAATTTTATCAGTCCGACACTGGAAGCAAAACAGTAATAATGTATGTCAGAGAGAGGTAGACAGACGTTCTGTGAGAAAGAAAAAACGTTTAGGCAGGTGTAAAGCCACATTGAGCATTAAGATGTCACTGCCATTTCGGATGGCAGCAAGTATACACCAATAAGACTATTGTTGTCAACATACCTTATGTACAAGTTCAACGGCTGCTCAGTTAGCTTTGAGGATTTGGAGTATTCATGTGGCATAATATTTATTTTGCTGGGTTGTGGCCACCATGAGTGGCTTTTTATTTTGCTGCCACCAAGAGTGGTTCTGTACCCAGGCACCTTCTTTGGTAATTTCTTCTAATACAAATTTTTTCAAGTAATTTTTACAAACGAAGTAAACTTTGACCAAGTAATTAAGAAAAAACTATCATCCTCTATCATGCCAAATCAATGTCATTAGATGCATACAAGCATTTTCATATTATATCTATATAACTCCCTCCGTTATGGAACAGAGGAAGTATCATATTTCTCAATATAATTTTCAATAAGCTTGGTCTGACTTCAGGAAAAAAAATATGCGTCTTCTTTTATGGAACGGAGGTAGTATTTAAAAGAATATATAATAGCAAATTGGCAGGTACTGAGTTGCTATCCCTTTAAAAATCATTATGTAGGTTGATGAATAGTTGAATACTGTTATCAATAGATAAGGTTGCTGCTATATGGACTGTCATACAATAGTTGGAAATTAACCCTTCAGATTTCGTTTATAAGCACACTGAAAGGAGAAAAATGGTAAACCTGAGCATCTCCATTTGAGCTTGACAGTGACTGAGCCGACGTTGAATCTGAATTACCACTAGTCTGTGGTGGGCTTTGGGTCGAATCTTGCCGTATCCATGATGGGCAATTCGAACCATCCTCAAAGCCTTCCACATCATTGCAAGTGTCATTCAAATCAAAATTCTTCAACTTGCAAGCTGGAGTCTCTGTAAACACACATAATACATATGTAAGCCAAAACATTTAATGAGCAAACATTTTCTGGGGGTTAAAAATGCTTATATGCCTTACCAGGACTTGCCACCATGATAGCCTTTGACTGTACTGGTACAACCGCAGATGGAGTCTGCCCACATTGACCACCATTCGCGAAAGGCACCTTGGAGTTAGATGGTCCTGCAGTCTCTGCTGCAGCAGTATTCACCAACGCATTAGCTGCTCCAGAGGTCCCAGTATTTGATCCGTTTTGCATGCTCTGACATGCCTCCAGAAGTTTACAAAGTTCTTTTGGATCCAATGATTTGGCAACAGTCCCCAGGTTTCTCAAGAGGTTGGATAGCAACTCCTGACCTTGTAAATGCTCAGCATTCTCAGCTGCAAATAGAATGTTAAGTGTCATGTCTTTTCCTGAGTATTACTATCAGAGTTGTTTTGAAGGGCATTAAGTATGCTGCTAATAATTCAGTTTAGGCATAGATAGTGTTCCTAAATTATATTTAAGAGACAAGTTATCATAGACAACAAATGGTAGCCAGTAAAGTACAAAGATTCTAAACTCTCCTAAAATTGTAACATTATACCACTGCAAATTTAATGGACATCATAGTCATACTCATACTACACCGCTGGTGGCGGAGCCTCCTGTTAGAATTTCAGAAATTGGGCATCAAGCGATAGTAAGCTTAAAGTACACCAGCACCTTATTATATAGCCTTTACGGTCCTAGAAATTCTAGTATTTCAATCCAAATGTCCGATAAATCAACAATAACATTAACTTCCATATTGCAACTACATCTACAAGAGAACAATTAAGAACACTGTCACAAGTCCTATTTTAAATCAATGCCAAGCAAACTTCAGTCAAAGCTATGAGTCAGCACTTTTTTTCGTGATTTAAGGGAAAATAAACTATGCAGGTACCAATACCTTAGTATGGAGAATAGTTAACTAAATATTTTACACTAGCAAGTTTAAAACTTTCAAAACATAACTTACCATTCAAATTGGCACATATTCCAAGAAGACTCAGCAACAAATAACTGCTAACTTTGTCTTCAATAGGACTCCCGCCAACAGCAATTTCAGGGCGGGTTTTCCTCCTCCGTTTATTATGGCCTGCTAGACGCCGACGACAACTTCGCTTTCCTTCATCAAATTCTTGAAGAAGGTGAAATCTGCACAGCATGTAGAATAGTCAAGACAATTTGCCAGTATTTTAAAAGACACAAGCAGTGTGCTCTATAATTATACCAGAAAAAAGATCATGTAAATCAGTTCTCGCAACACCCAGGCCAGAATGAATTCAGTAAAAGTGCATGGGGTCTTCAGACGAATAAGTTGTACAAGAACAGGAAATAATGAACTATAGAATGCCATTATTCTTGGCCATGTGCTGTCCAAAATATGTTTACATTTAGGTTCTGATTATATATTTACATTTTACGAAAAAACTATATGAACCTTAGTCCTTACTCCTTGATATAGTTGGATGGACGGCTTGGTTGCTAGAACAGCGTATGAATTTTTTTAGAAAATTCTTCATTTTTTTTAATATCTGAGTAGCACATAGGTTTCCAAGTTCATCCACATACATTGGGGAGTAATGAAACCATATTGATTCTTTTGAACTGAAAAGAGGAAACTAATGTAATGAGTACAACAATGCATATGTAATTAGCCAATTGGTTATAACTAATAATTCATGCAAACTTGTTAACCAAGATCTCGAAGCCAAGTCATGGTTCCGGAACATGGATAGCTAACTTCCACGCACCCCTGTCCATGGCTAAAGTTGGGTGTTCAGGTTTTTTACTATTTCTATTTCATTTTTTGTTGAAAGCAACCTCTACGTGCAGTTGGTATGTCAGCCTACAAATGAGAGCTTGCGAGAGCTTGCTTTAGTATAGCTGACAGATTATGGTGACTATCAGATATGAGCATGGCTAGAAGCTTGTGATGCTCTAAAAATCTATTTGGCGACACAAAACAAAACTTGCATCGCATATTCTACCTATACATTCCAACAAGAACAAATAATTACATGTTAACAAAAGGTACTAGCAGCTGAATCGTAAAACTGACCTGCTACATTGCTGGCAGAAGCGCTGGACAGTGTTTCCGACAACCGCGGTGTTGGCCTTAGCATGCATCTCGCAGACCTTGTGCCGCCGATGGTAATCCTTGGCCGCACTAAGGTCCGCCCAGCATCCCTCCACCTGGCAAGCCGGACCATTCGAGCTTCCCCCCTGCGCCCTGATCTTCTTACCATTTCTGTCCTCCTCATTAACAGCGCCATCCTCCACCGCACCCCCGCCCCCGATTCTCAAGCTGAGCGCCTCGCGACTGTTCGCCACCGGGTACTCATCCTTCTCGTCGTCGTCATCATCAATGACCACCACTCGCTTCCTCTTATCAAAGCCAGCTATCACGCCACCGTTCGTAACCACCCCGGCCTCCTCGGAGGAAGAAGGCGAGCTGTTGAGCGAGAGGCCGTGCGCCGCCACTGCCGCGGGCACCGGCGTGGCGACGAAGCGGTCGCTGTCCCAGCTCCAGTCGTTGAGGTCCCAGCCGAACACCCTCTTCTCGCGCCTGGCCTGGTCAAGCTCGCCGCCGTACAAGTGGCGGCTCTGCGCCCCGACCCTGGCCGCCTCCATACGAGACCCTAGCGGAAGCTGGCTCTGGAACCAACCTTACTGAACTCGCCGAAATGCGCGCGCGGCAACCGCTGGGGCCGGGAGATCTAGGCGCCTTCCCTCCCGCCCAAGCAGTCGACGAAGGTGACGCCGACGCAGCCGCGGATCCAGACCAGCGAAATCCACATGCCCGCGGCGGGAATCACCGCGAACCCGAGCTCATGCAGCTCGGACCGCCGTGGGCGGCCCAAGAGGGAGCGGATCAGCGGAGCTCGCGGACGGGTCGAATTGGCGGCGGGGGCGGCGGGTTCGGGGCCCGAATCGGGCTCCGGGAGGGTCCGGCCGGGCGAATTCCGGCGGCGCGGCGGCGAATTTGGGGTGCGGGATTCTGGTGGGAATGGAGGACTGGGGAGGACTGGTGAGGAGGGAGGGGAAAGAGCGGGGCAAAGAGATGGTGGTAGAGTTGATGGGGAAAAAAATCCTATGAGACCGGGTCTAATACCCCAGCATGATAGACCCACCCTGATGGATGACACCTGGCTTATCCGAATCTTCATGCACGTAAATCCCCATTAATTTCAATCCCGATTTTTCAGCCTTTGTTTCCATCTGCTAATCCCGATTTTTCAATCTAACTAGCTGGGTAATAGACTGCCAAGTGTCAGCCATCGGGGTGGGTCTATCATGCTGGGTAATAGACTGCCAGGTCTCATAGGATTTTTTTCCAGTTGATGGGGACGCGTAGAGCGACGGCTCAGTGCAAATAGGCCCGCCGAACTGGTATGGCTACACGACATTTGTCACCACAGCCATGTCATTTTGGTTTGATCAAAATCTTCAAGCAAACCCGGTTTTATTGTTTATGTGTTATATGTAAATATGTAAATGTAGCATGGCAGAATATTTGCATTTTGCCTCTTTTTTATTGTATAGGCTTAGGGGCTCTGAAGGTTTCTCATTTTCATCTTTTTGTTGTCTTGGTATATGTTTTTGGACATTTTCATAGCACATAGGAGGGCCACGATGTTAAATGCTAACTAAGATCACAGATTAAAGAAGCATCAAGGTGTTGATGATACATTGTCATACCCATGCCAAAGCATGCAGCCCATGAAAAATGGATCCAGCGAACAGTGCGTCATTCCGGCTATTGAATGAATCGAAGCCCGTCCAAACGGGTTATGCAAAATGCAAGAGGGGTAGAGACATCCAACTCTACACGTAAAGTGATACTAAGTACTCATTACTTCGTATTCTATGTTTTGACAGATATCTAACCGGGTAACGCCAGCCACGACGTTCTATGTTGCAGATATCATCTTGGACATATGTTACTCAAGGGACGGTGTGCGTATGCAGGTCAAAACTTTGAGTCCGGGTTTACAAACAATTGTATTCTAAATATTGTAGTAAAATTGAGATAAGAAAATATGACATATGATGTGAGGACACGGATTAAAGAAGCATCCAGATGTACATGACACTTGGGCATACCTACGCCAAAGTATACCGCCCATGAAAGATGGATCTTGTAGATGGTCAAACTTAGGTCATTTTGCCGGAAACCTTCAACTACACACATAATATGATAAGTATTCATTGTGTCGCACATGATGGTTTGGTAGATATCCAACGGGCAACGTCTGCCACAAGGCTTTATGGTGCTGATATCATCTTGAAACTCACGCTATTAAAGGTATCATAGACGTAAGCAAGCCAAAATTTGAGTCTTCGGTTTCTACATGATATTAGGTATATAATATATCGTACTCCCGCCATTCCTACTTATAATATGCACACATTTTCAAGACCCGTTTGACCAAGAATTAGTACAAGTGGATGAGGATTTTTTTGACAAATAATATACATCATTAGAACGTATTTTTAATATGAATCTAACAATATCAAATTGTGTAAAGTAATCGATATACTATTGATCTATTATTTTGGTTAAAAAATTTGTCTTGAAAAACATGTGCACCTTATGACTAGGAATGGAGGGAGTAGAGAAACTAGGGGAAAGTATGATCTATCACAATTACATGCATTGTACTCTATGTGACATTTTACTATCTGATAAGTATGCATTTCATGGATATATTTGAATATGTGATACGTATGTATTTTTTGAATATATTTGTTAATTATGTGAAATGTAATGTATGGTTTTTCATTTAATATTGGTATAAATCAATAGTAGTTAGTTAATTTTACATATAGAAAAACTGAATTGATGGCTATATATACTTAGATACGTCAGCAGAAAATGAGAGTTCCCATAAAGAAGGAAGAGTAAATGTCAAGATATTGAAGAAACAAACCTATATGATAAATGTTATTTAAACATTATCATGTTTATCAATAACTCCTTGTCAAATAGTGGATCAATATTTTTGATACTTCTCATAACCGTGACTTCACCACAACTATAATATTGTCACAACAGCGGGAACAATATCCTTATAACATGCAATGCGACTATGTTGCTGCCTACATGGGGCACTAACATCTCGTGGAAAACATACCCATGTGGTGGAAAATGTGTGGTTTTTGTATAAGTACTTCGGAAAAAATTGTACCATATTGGAAAGAGATTTTGCTCAAAAGATTGACTAGCTATGTGTAGATTACCCAAAATGTCGAGCTATAAATAAAAGAGCGACTCTCAAATTAACCCCATGTAAAATGGCAAAAAATTAACCTATTATATTCGCAGACATAATGCATGCTTCTTTGTTTCTAAGATTAATTTTTAGGAGGTGGTTCTATTAAAAACTCATGTATTGTTGAAGAATTTTTTACCTTATTTTCTCAAGTGGTGATTATTTGAGGATATTTTGTTCACAATGGCTACGATATTAAATGAAAAGCGAGGACATAGATAAAAGAATCTTCCAAGTGTACGCGACACTTGGACATGCCCATGCCAAAGTACGCGGTCCATGAAAGATGGATCTTGTGAATAGTCAAACTTATGTCATTCTAATCTTTGAGCTGAGATCCATCCAAATCAAGTTATGCACATGTAATGTGGTTAATGGTCATTAAATAATATGATGATTTAGATCTAATGGCCAGGGTGACGCCAGCTACATCGCTCTATGTTACAAAGATCATCTTAAATCATGTGTTCAAGGGCTAAGTGAGTGAAACTTTGAGTCTTGGGTTTCCACACAACATTAGCTATGCAATGTATTACGTTAAGATTGTAAGAATGGAAAACATGACAAGTACATGACTATGTATACTCCACTAAATTATATGTAACGTTAACTATGTGATAAGTATATTTTTGATGGATGAATAAAAATATTAGAATCAAATTATTTGGTGTATATTACTACAACACTAGCAACGTGTGCTCCCCAGAAAAGAAGGAAGTATAATTTGAAAAATCGCCTTCATTGTAAGTTCCATGAATAGTTCATCACATTATCGACAATGCTTCTCATATGGACGAATCACACTTTCATCGCTTTATAATTTGTGGCCAATGACTTCAACAACCATAGTGTCGTCATTACACCTGAGCAAGATAGTCATTGCATTCGACGTTGCTATGTTACTAACGCACGGGGGTGCGGATACCTTGTCGCAACCATACTGAGGGGCAGGCAACCCGAACAAGGTTCTCACCTTGGGGATCAAGACAATTATGAAGTCGCTAAAGCCATCTGGAATATCAGAGCCCAAGAGAAATCCTTTGACTGCAGAACATATATGTCTTCTTCCAATAAATCCCAATGATTTTGATAAAAAAGGGCTGGGAAGCCATCCGATCCAGTTGCCTTGGTAGGGCCCATTTGAAAGAGTGCCTTTTTAATTTCATCGTTTGTGTAGTCTCGGTTAAGAGCTTCATTCATTTCAGCACTAACTTTAGTGGGAATGGCGTCAAAAATTGCATCCATGGACATGCATTGTTCCGAGGAGAAAAGATTTACATAGAAGTCTCGAACCAAGCCTTGGATTCCTTTTGGATCCTCACACTATGAACCATCAGCCTTTCGTAGGTAGCTGATCTTGTTTGTTCTCCTCCTTGTTGATGCTCTAGCGTGAAAAAAACGGAAGTGTTTCGATCACCTTCTCAAAGCCAATCTACTCTTGAGCGTTGACGGGCCATGATCTCCTCCCTTTGAAATAGTTCACACAGTTTTTTCTCAAGTTGTCTCTCCTCTTGATAATTATTAGTCCCATACCTACGGCTTCGAAGACAAGCAAGTTGTTTCTCCACTCTCTGAACATCTTTTCTTGTTGATCCAAAGGTGTCTCTGCTCCAAGCTCGAAGTGTGCTGGACATTTTATTTAGTGTTTTCCATGTGTTATCAAGGATGGGGATTGTTGTTTATGTGCCTCCCATGTCTTCTCAACCACTTCCATGTAATCTGGAGCTCGCATCCATGCAGCCTCAAACATGAAAGAGCTATGTACTGGTTGGCGGACCTTCAGATCTCCTCTTTTGGCTAAGTTGATTAATAATGCGTAGTGATCAGAGGAGGTGGTGAAGATGTTTTCCACTCTACACTCATCATATAAATTTAAGAAATCACCATTTCCAACTGCTCTGTCCAGCCTTACTCTGATGTTGTTGGCACCTGCTTGTCTATTGGACCACGTGTACTTTGGACCTGTGAACCCCATATCCATCAAGCCACGGTCATCTAGGCAGTCTCTAAAAAGAGACATCTGATTATCATCTCTATCTCTAGGTACCATGTGCTCATCTCCACTTAGTGCTTCGTTAAAGTCGCTTGCGCAAATCCATGGACCCCTCCACTGAGAACTTAAAAATCTTAATCTATCCCAAAATTGATGTCTTAATTCCTTACGTGGTTCTCCATAAACTAAAGTAGCTCTCCATTCATTGCCATCTTCTGGAACCACTGCAAAGTCAATCAGCTGTGAGGAATAGCCTTTTAAGGTCACTGACGGAGGAGAGGACCAAAAGAGAACCAAACCCCCACTCAAGTCGTCGCTGCTGACTCCAAGGGAACCTGCATATCCCAAAGACCACATAAAGTTCCGAGCTCTTTTGTCCCTCATCTTCGTCTCGGATAAGAAGAGGAGGGAGGGACGTTGTTTCTGTACGAGCCATCACAGCTCGCCCACTGTCGCGTCTGTCCCTAGACCGCGACAGTTCCACACCATGAGAATCATTGCGTGTGGTGGGGCTGCTCTTGTGCAGCCTCCACCTGATCCGCCGATCATGTATAAACCAAGGTGATTTCCTTTTTCTGCTTCTTGTTTGAATCAATTTCTACTACACCAGATGGACCCAAGACTTGCATGGGTTCGCCTACAGGTGAAATATTTCCTCTAAGTACCATGGCCGAGCTCTGAATTTGTTGACAAAGATAGGCTCCGGTATTAACAGATTGCACTTTCGGCCTGTACATTTTGATCTGCTTCCTTTTCTGACCAGCAACACGAGCATCATTAAAATTGAGTGGGAAAGTTTCTTTGCCTACATCTCCATGCGTAGAAGTAGCAGCCTCATTCTGACACTGCTCTTTTTGCTTGCTTTTTAGTGTAGGGATCGCTTCATTTTGTCCTTCAGCTCCTACTGACTTCCTTTCCTTGAACGTATCAGTTGGAGGGACCTGTGGTTCAGCTCTCTTCTCATCACAGTGTGAACTCCTTCCGCTAGAATGAGAGCCCTGTCCATATTTTGATGTGGATGTAGAGAAGTTTCTCCTCTTATCTTCCTTCACACAAACATTTTCAGCACACCATGGTAATTTTCCCTCCTCATCTCTTTCACCTGGTGTAGGGCACTCCATTGAGGAGTGAACAATCAGGCCACATGAGAAACAATAATGAGGGAGTTTTTCGTATCTCACTTCAAACTCCTCAAACTTCTTATGATTTCTGGAATACGTTGTTATAACTCTCAAAAGTGGTTTAGTAATGTCAACCGTTACTCTCACTCTGAGAAAACTCCCCCATGCCTTGTCATCATTATCCACATCAACCTAGCTTCTCCACTTTTCCCAGCTTTGGCCCAAGGTTTTCTCCCCAAAGTTTGTTCATAAGCTCAAACCTGGGATTTTTAATCTGTGCCCAAATTGCTAATTTATCAAAGAAAACTTCTAAAGGCTTTAGTTTAGCATCAAAATCATTGAGAATCACGGCATGTTTGCCTACAGTCCATGGGGCTTCAGCAGTGATTCTATCTTTATCAGCCTTTGAAGCAAACTCCACTATGAACATATTATCTCCAACAGATTTTGTAGTCATACCTTTTGGGTTTCCCCATGCCGGACGCAGAGCCGCCATGATTGTTTGGATGTGAAGAATGGACGGTGATAACACCTTCCCAATCAGCGACAGGGCCACAACCCCTGCGGCCCTGCAGGTGCATTTGACTGTAGCTTAGAAAGCGTCCTCGGTACCGTTGCCGCAGATGGAGCATCTATCGTTCGGTTCTAGCTTTCTTCTTCACTCGTTCTAAACAGTGCAACTGCAACAAAAGAAAATAGAAATATACATCGCGTACCACGTGCACCTGGACGTCCGTTTGGATGACGTCATGCACGCTGATTTGATGTGTCGCGCGCCATTACCATCGCACACATGTTTGCGCCGTGGCATATCCCAAAAGACTAAATGGTATTGCATATTTATGAATGATTTCAGCGAGTGAAAATGCATGACAGACCTCACAATGTTCAGAGATGTTGTACCTCTCGTAGCTAGTTTTATGGACAAATTAATAAACCTAGTCTTCAGTGAAGAAGGTGCACCACTTGGTACATGTTCGCAGGGCGTTCATTTATCTTTTGCTTCAGATGTAGGTAGGTCAGATGTGCAGTTCATGAGCACCTCCACTTTTCGATGAACTCATGAGCATCTCTATCCAACCCAGTATGGAAGAGATGGTAACTTTTTTTTTTTTGCTAGGTTGGTCGGATGCTCAGTGTGTTGTTGGTTTTCGTCCAGTTTTCTTGTAAAAATTTGGCACTCTCTTCTTAATCAATGGAATGAGATAAGGCTTTTGCCCCCGTTTCAAAGAAAAAAGTTACATCATTTTGATATGCTAGAGCCAGGCAGCCATATATATTATGCATGTAGGATTTTTTTTTATTGTGCACGCCATCTCTTTGACGTTGTGGGGTCTAAGCACAACAACACTCATCGGACTCAACGCAATGTGCTCCCTCGCTGCCGCAAAATTTCTTGCATGATATCTCCGTGCAGTTCTTCAAGTACAACTCATAGCACGCCGCAGGTACGGGGAGAGCATCTGTGTGTATCTGCACCAGATCAGCACATTTTTGTTAGGCCAATTATGTGCAAGATAGCTTGCCAACATATACTTAGGCATTGCTAAATGTGCACCTATTTTCATGGGGTCTCAACACAAAATGCACATTAAGCTATGATCATGGGGAGTGAGAAAGGCATGTAGATAATATAACCTCATTGCTCGCTTCACATGAAGAGAGAAGAGTAACCATGACCAAGAGAGCTGCCAAAATCAGGGCGCCTGCTTTCTTCTTGAAGATGGCCATTTTGAGAGGCTACCGGTGCTTCGTAGTTTTATTTCTGCTCAACAACCTAATAGGTTTTCAATGAGGATTTCTTTTCTGGTATACTTTTTTCTTGTCACAGCGTTCATCTCTTCCACTGTCATATAGATGCATATTGCAATCTATTTGTGTCAAGTGTTTAATGCTAATTAATATTATCTTCCATATCAATATTTTGGTAATCAAATCAATCAATATTTAGGGGATCAAATTTGTGCCAAATAAAGCTGGGGGAATTACTACTACCAGGGATGCATTAGCTATTAAAAAATAGAATATCTTTTGTGTTACTAGTTTATGGTGTAAAATGAATGCATTAATAATTGTGATAAATAATTACTCCCTCCATTCTGAAAATAAGATGTTCTCGTTTTTGTATTTTCTTTGATCAAGAATTACTTTAAATATATAAAAAAATATTGGTATAATATTGGAATCATTAGAAAATATTTTCAATACAAATACGATGATACTAATTATGTGCAATATAATCAAGAGTTTGTTACTTAACTCTTTTGGTCAACGTTTATCTTAAAATACGTGTACGCCGTATTCATCGAAAATGACGTAGTAAGTAAATATGGCATCCCTGTGTTTCCAAATGAAGGCATTAATTGGTGTGCATTCTTGATACGATAAATCTTTCTAAATATTGTGCGTACCTTCTGATATCTCTATCTCTATCTCTACTACTTAAAAAAACAAAGTTTCTCTTTTTCCTCCGGTCACAAGTTTCATCAACCATATTTCTCTACTACTTAAAAAGAACGAAGTTCCTCTTTTTTCCTCCGGTCACAAGTTTCGTCAATCATATTTATATCTCTACTACTTAAAAAGAACGAAGTTCCTCTTTTTCCTCCGGTCACAAGTTTCGTCAACCATATTTATAATAAGACAAATTTACCCTCCCACCTATTCACATTCACATAATACTACAGTTGCCCTTACCGGTTCGCTACCTTCACTCCCCTTTTCTCCTCAAACAGCGGATCTAGACGAACCCCCCTTGCCTCTCACCAGGGATGAACGGATGAAGGGAGTGCTGTTGGCTGGGTGTGGCTGAAATTACGGTCGATGCCGTCGTTCAACGGCTTGGCAGCGACCGAACGGTGTCCTGGAGGAGAGACACCGACCTTCTTGATTCCCGTAATTCTCCTTGGGGATTTTTCGGGTTTTCCGGGATTTAGGGTTTGGAGCAACCACGGAAGACGGAAGAATATCGTGGGAATTGTAAGCAGATTTTGGTGGAAAGGGGTAAGAAATTAAACGGAAATAACCTGTGATTTGATTTGTTCAGCCGTCCTGGTTCGAGTATGGGACGGACGGGCCTCTGTTTTTTTTACCATACTCTTTTCACGTGAGCGGTGGCAACAATTATACTTTCGATGGACAATCATGGACAAACTAAAAACGGACGAAAATTTAAGGGAGAAACCTTACTTTTTTACTAGAAAAAAAATGTCCGTACGTTGCATCGGAAGAGAAAATGTGCAAATAAAACGTAAGTTCATCTTCATTTAAGTTTACTCTTAAAGTTTTTGTCCCTAACAAAAAGCTGAAAATTTAAAAAGAAAATTCAGAAAACTGCATGGCCTGGACGATGCATGAGTTATACTCATCATTTTTTTTCTTGACATCTGTGTAATTATAAATTTGACAAAGTTAGACTCGGAGAGCCGTTGGAAGATATTAATACGAAAGAGAGCTCTGTTTCGTATCTTGTAGTTTGCATCAGCTTTGTTCACAAAAGAGACATATAGTGTATTCTAGAAAAAAATGACTTCCAAAATATAACACATTCTCTTAAAAAATCAGTGTTTTGATTGAGATTTGCAGCGTATGTATTTGTTCAAGTTCAGAATTCCTGCGTTTATGCTGTTTCAGTGTTTGAATGTAGATTTGCAGGGTAGATCGATGTTAGTTAATTTTCAGAGTTCCTGCGCTTTGCTCCGTTGAAACAGAAAAATAATAGAGAAAAAGAATTACTGCGTGAAAGATACCTTCTAACCATTGCATGGGACTTGAATAAAGGTGTGGAGTGGTGGCTGACCACAATGTTAAGCAGTTCGAGAAGCTCCGGTAACCACAAGTCCACAACATTGCAACAATATTATGTCTGAAAGGACGCCGACCGTGATGCGATCTAATTCAGTTGCATTGGTTGGCCAGTTGAAATAACGGTCACCCGTTCACGGGTGACGTAGGAGAGACAGTGGAAGGGGCAGTGTGAGGGCAGAGCGGCATACAGGTCACCAATGTGGAAGGGTGGCAACAGAGAAACAGTGAAGCCCAGTGATTTTCTATTTCTACCAACCGCTGATCGTCATCCCCTTGTTCTCCAAGAGAGGCAATCAGTCAAACCCCAAATCGCACTTTCGATCGAGAAACACCCAGCTCGGCCCGTTTCCGTTCATGTGGTTACGATCGGCGCGGAGATCCACCGCCCAACCTGTGCGGCCAGCGCTGGCCACGGCGGAGCCTCTGCACCCTGATCTTTCTCCGCAGTCTTAGCACGTCCGACCCGATCGATCTCTGACGGCGGTAGTCGGGCAGCCGATCGGCCACGGGGATCAATATCATATAACCCGAGACCAGTGCGGCGGCTTGAAACAGATCAATGCATATTTTTTCTGGTTGCCTGATGGATTTGCAGGTTCCTGTACTCAGCGATATATAAAAATCAGAATCAATCGTGTTGTACACAGATTTGAAGCCAGCACAGGACAAGCAAAGTAGGACCTGACTACGTTAGGATTAGGAAGAGTTAGCGCGGCCCAAGGGGCAAAGCGCGAGGCACAGCTCGGCGACGAACTGAGGTGTCTTCTAGGGCATCGGAAAATTGTACCAACTTCACTGGAAGCAAAACAATAATAGGCAACTTCGAGTCAATGTACTCGCTCAAATTATTCTTAGAATTCCTCCACACCATAGCAACTTATTGACGGTATCAGCCGTCGTCCTGATTGGAAACTGATCAGAAGCAATAGTTTCAAAGAGCCATATCACCTAAGAGCATGTCTAACAGGCCCTTAATTTGTTTGCCCCGCGTAAAACGTGAGTAGAGGACCCTGTATTTAAAAAATGCTCACGCAAGAACCATTCCGTCTAACAGATCCCGTATTTCACACCGTATTTTTGAAAATTGCAAACCCCGGGAAAATTCTTTCGACTGTTCATCATGTTGATACATAGATAATAGATAAGGATTTTACAAAATTGCGCAATCCTAATGGATCGCGACTTCTACGAACCGACCTACTCGTCGAGGATGATGAATGGCGCATTGGCGGTGGCCTCCCGCGCCTCCATCTCCTTCACGGCGGCGATGGCCTGCGCCGCCTCGTCTTCCTCCGCCCGAGCAGCTTCGGCGGCATCCTTCATCGACGTGGCCACCGCCTGCAAGTACAGGGGGTCTTCCCCCTCCTCCGCTTCCTCTTCCTCCTCGCCGGCTCGCGGAGCTCCTCCGCCGCTGGTGCTCCCAATCCACGCCTCCCATGCCGCCTTCGACTGGCGCTGCTGCTCCCAATCCGCGCGCCATTTGTCAAAATCGACGCCGCTCATCGGCTTGAGCGACGGATCAGCCTTGTAGTAGCACCCGCCCGCTGCGAACTCGCGGAGCTTCGGCGACACGTAGAGGGCGCCGACGTACCTGCACGCCGCACGCCGACTCTCGGCGGCGGAGAGCTTGCACTGGCGCCACCACGCCTCCTCGAGCGTGTCCGGCGAGCGGAATCGCTTCGATCCGGAGGCGGGCGACGCGCTACTGTGGCCGGCGGCGGTGCTAATGCTGCGGCGTGCGGCGTGGAATTTCTCGCCGGAGCATGTGCGGGGAGGCGGTGGCGCACGGTGGAGCTAGGGTTGTAAGTGAGTGGTTGGACCCCCACTCGCACCTACGCTCTGTATTTGTAGGGGGCGGCGGTGTGGTTTTGACGGGGCCCGTATTCCATCGATACGGGCCGGCCCGAATACGGGGCCTGCTAGACGACCCAAACTGCGCTCACCCCCTATCCCACTGGAATTATACGGGGTGGGCGCGTTTTGAGGGATCTGTTAGACATGCTCTAACTGTGGAACCCCGTTGCTAGGACCTTTCTATCGGAGCCGTGGCAATGCTCAGTGTTTAATTACAAAACATGCACTTGACATAACCATCTTGCCAAAGTTGCCTCTTAGGGATGAAGACTATCTCGGTCAGTAAACCTAGTCTTCAGTGATTGACGAAGGTGCATTACTTGGTGCATGTTCACAGGGAGTTTATCTATCTTTTGTTTCAGATGCAAGTAGGTTTGATGTCCAATTCATAAGCATCTCTTTCCGATGAACTCATGAGCATCTGTATCCAACGTGATACGGAAGAAAAGGAAAAAAAAACGCATTACCGAAGAAACAACATGCTTACTTTATTTGTAGGTTACATATAGAACTAAAAGTTATATTTTAATATTCTAGACCTTGCACATACATAACTATTGTGCATGTAGATTTTTTAGTGGCGTCTAGGCAACGGGGCAACAACAGTCATTGTTGTCAGTGCACTTTCCTCCATCGTTGTTGCAAAACTTCTTGCATGATTCAGACGTGCAGTTAGGTAAATCCATCTCATAGCACTTCGCAGGAAAGGGGAGAGCATCTATTTGTATCTGCATCAGATCAACGCATTTTGTTAGGCCAATTATATGTAAGATAGCTTGGTACCTTTATATCTTGGCATTGATAAATATATGGTATTTTTCATGGCGATCTCATCAGAAATGCACATTTAGCTATGGTCACGGAGTGAGAAAAGCATGTAAATAATATAATAACCTCGTTGTTCGCCTCGCATGAGGAGAGAAGAGTAACCGTGACCATCAGAGCTGCCAGGAACAGGGCCCCTGCTTTCTTCTTCAAGGTAGCCATTTGGAGAGGCTGTGCTTTCTTAATTTTACTTTGGCGAACAACCTATTTCCCTTTTCAATGGTTGCTGCTTTTCTGGTATATGCTTTGCATGTGGCAGTGTTTACCTCTCCGCTGTTATATAGATGCATATTACGTTCTATTTTTGTCAAGTGTTTAATGATAATTAATAATATATTCTATTTTAGTTATCAAATCCATAAATATTCAGAGAATCAAATTTGTTCCAAATAAAAGAGGTAATTGCATCGGATATACAAAAAGTTGTCATCCGGGTGCATATTCATACAAGTTTTTGCAACTTGTGATTTAGTGGTACAAATAGTTGTCACTCGGGTGCAAAAACATACAAAACCAATCGGAAATCGACATTTGTCTGCCACGGTGGATCTGGCCCAGCTCAAAATCTTTTGTACAAGCCCCCCATTCTCTTTAAATTTCTCGGCGCAGTACCTAGCTTAACAACTGTTGCTGCTCTCCCTTGCGTTGTAGCCATAGTTGGCAGTTGCCTATTTTGATGATCGATTTCCTTGTAGAGAGGAACAACATGATCCCTGAGGTGACGCACACTGGGAAGGAGGCAGAGGAGACGAACACATCGATGAAGAGATGATGGGCGACCATCCACGCCGCCGCGGATGGGGCGAAGATCCTCCGCAATACGGTGAGCATCTTCGTTCCTCAAGCTTTTGCCGATGCAGGTTTATCTCGTCGGTGCTGTGGGTGAACCTTCCCCCAAGGAAACGAGATGATCTAGAAATATTTTCCCCGCATGAATCTTGTAGAACTCGTCAGATTGGATGGTGTCCCATTTTCTAGGATGCACTGATCTGGGTTTCTAGTATGCACTGATATGGGTTTAGATGGTGTATTGTTTCTAGTATACAAAGGCATGGTTGTCTCACGCAAAAAGTGCAGAAGTGATCGATACCTTTGTTAGCTTTCTAGTAGAGGCCTCTTTGTAGTATGCATTGATTTGGGGACCAGGTGCGCATTATATTGATCCATCTATGAATCATCTTTGTGTAAATTAGTGTTAAGCCTACCGTTTCTTTGATGAGTTTTTTACTTCATGCAAAATCCATCTAACATCATACTAGAAAGAACAGATCATGTTTCCCCTTTTGGCATCCATGGGCTGTTATATTTATCTAGTGTCTTGGGTACAGATCAGTTAGGATTGTAAGAGGGGTTAGTGCTCTGTCCATGTTGCCTTCTACTTGTTTCATATGTATTTTGTAACAGCAGGCCAGGTCTCATTTTCTAAATCCTCCAAATTGGTGCACCATGGAAGTTCTTGATATGACCCATTCATCGAAAATGGTTCTGTACATGTCATAGTGGAAGCTTCACATTTCCGGGCAAAATAATAATGTCTGGATGCCAGAATTATATGTGTTTTTGTGTGTGTGTGTGTTTAGTCGATGCATGTTACCGAAACTAAATTTCACCGTTTTTGCCTGAATTTTAGCAGATGATCCTGAAAAGTTTACAATTGAACTGGTGCACAATGATTTTTTTGTGGACTAAAGGACAATCTCTGCTATGAAAGTGGCAGTGTGGATTTCTTTCACAACTGCTCTACTGATACATTTTCATTACTCTGGGTTGAAGATTTCCTTAGGCAAGCAGGACACGAGATGACAGCCAGAACATCTATATATTGGTTACTTCCTGAGAAAGATCTGACAGATGGCCTTTTTTGCATTAAGACATATTCTCACATCCTTGCTATGACAGCTACTGTGAACGATGAAATAAGATTGTGCCTGATGGTGGATCACACAAATATCTTGAAGGGTCTTAGAGGAGAAGTAATTGTACAGATTCCAACCCCATTTGCAAACCCACATGCAACAAAGAAAGGTACTGTACATGTTCAAGTCCAAGACATTCCTAGCTCATCTGCTACTGGATGTGGATATGAAGCAATGGAAGACAATGAAGATGTTGCTTATGCAGTGAAGAAAGTATTTCCAGATGCAGAACATAGGCATTGTGTTATGCATCTACATCAGAATTTTCACAAATCGCTAAGGAGAAACATTGAAAAATGATTTGTGGGCAATTTCCAGATCAACAAACATTCCTAGCTGGGAGAGAAACATGGAGAAGCTGAAGGTTGACAGTGAAGCAGCACATGCATGGGTTGAGGAATTAGTACCGAACACTTGGATTAAAGCTCTTTTCAGTGAATTTCCAAAATGTGACATGTTGTTGAATAACCACTAGGAAGAGGGAATGGCAGTAAAAAAAGTCAGATCAAGCTGGACCAAGCACTGCTCCAGCAACATCAAAACCTGCAAGAGGAAGAGGGAAAGGAGCTAAAAGAAAATCACAAGAAGATGGAGGAAGCACGGCTACAACATCTGCAAGAGGAAGAAACAGAAGAAACACTTACCGCACAGGACCTGGATCAGCATATCACATGTTGTTTGGTGCTGACCCGAGGCAAACTGAGTTGCCGGATCTTAATGAAATGGTAGCTGGAGATGATACGGAAGTCATACAAGTCACTCAAAATGCACCTGAGTGAGCTGTTTGTGCTAGTGTCTTCGCTTAATTTTATCATTGTCTTGTAATGAACATATAATATTGTTAGCCTTTACTTCTTTTGGTTTGACATATGTTGTGTTCTACAATGCACTATATTGTCTAGTTTTTATTTGTGAAGAACAATTAAGATCTGCCTGCTCTGCTTTGTTGCTATGTTTCACAAAGTCCACTTAAAATAATATTGACAGTCTTTGCATCTTTTTGTTGCTCTGTTTAATAGATGGTGTGTTGTACAATGCACTCAAAATTATTAGTATCTGCAAATGAAACATATATACGCACTAGCAAATGAAGCATGGTATCTTTTATTCCTTTCCAAGTTTCACACATACATCTTTCACACAGGAACAATAAGACTACACTATCACCGGAACAATCAACCTCATATATGCATTGCCAGTACGGAACCATCCCCTCTTAACTATGAAAATACTGCAATTTCAAATGCCACGGCAAACTGGACTTGTCCAATTAGGATTCCTCTTAGCTTCTAGTACATTCTCACCATACCTGCATCAGTTGTACCATGTAAGCGCAAAGATGATAACCCAATGAAAAATGCAGAACCACACTTTGAAGTTCAGAAATGAGTAATTTAGTTTACCACTACATCAGCAAAGTGAAGATCGACTTTTATAAATTACCCAATATTCAGCTGCAAGTCGGAAACCTGGAAATTTTGTTCATGTATATAAATATGCAGAGTTTGTTGTACCTGACGAACTACCACATTGGCGTTACAGAATGAGCAGTCCAGGAAACCTTGGAGAACAAATTGCGACGTGACGACCAACAGCTGGGACACGGGAGCTCGTTGGTCGAGCCCGGCGCGGAGGGCATCGAGCGCGGCGACCGCTATTGCGCGGAAGGCGGTGACCTTGTCCGTGAGGTTGGCGAGCGCGGACTGCATGCGCGCCGGCGGCGTCGACGGCCCCGAGGCGTGCGGAGAGGCTGACGAAGCAGCATCCCCATGGCGCCCAGCTCGCCCCCACATCGTCACCCAGCTTGGGTTTGCCTCCGCCGCTAGAAGAGGAAATTGGGGATTTCATTCTAACTGAATCGATAAACTTTGCTACGAATTGAGTCAAATGTAGGGGGCTTTCTGCTAAAGATTTTGAGATGGGCCAGAGCCAGCGTGGCAGACACATGTCGTGTTATCATTGGTGTTGTATGTTTTTGCACCCGAGTGGCAACTATTTGTAGCACTAAATCACAGGTAACAAGAATTTGTATGAATGTGCACCTGGATGACAACTTTCTGTATGTCTAGTGCAATTACCTCCAAATAAAACTTGAGGAATCATTTCCAGGGATACATTAGCTATGAAAAAATAGAACAAGTTTTGTATTGATAGTTTTTGGTGTAAAATGAATGCATTATTAATTGTGATAAATATACATAAAAAACTATTAATAATGATCTGGCCCAAATATATTTTTGGTGTATGTTCCCTCATGTTTTTAAGAGCATTAATTGGTGTATATTCTTGATACAGTTTTAGTAGATATTTGTAAATATAGTATACCTTCTGATAGTATCAAATCGAAGCACTAACGTACATCAGTAGATCGGTACAAAATCACAATGATCTGGCCCAAATATATGCTTAGTTCGCAAGAAAATTGAATAGCCATCAATGATGACGTTGCCATTACCTCCAAACAAAGAAACTATTACGTCAAGGTGACCCCTTGTCCCTAATGCATATAACATTGTGGTTAATATATTGGCCATCATTATAGATCCAAAAAGCTCGGGGTAAATAGCAGCAGTAGTCCCACATCTAGCGTCGTGTGTGTGAAGCATACAATCTGAACGATGGTTTGTGCTTTCATACAGTGGCGAAGGACGAAAAAAAATTGAGGTCGGGCGAACTTTAAAGTAAAAAAAATTCATACAAAAAATCAAAATTGCCTCTAAACATTAATGTTTTATATAATATTTAGCATAATCACTTAGTACAATGGTAATAGCAACATATTTAAACAGAAATAAAATGTGCAAACCTACCGATACTAAAGTTTTAATGCCTTCTAGAAGTTCCAGGTAATGGCAAAGCTCTACCTTCCTTTTGAAAAGCTTTTTTTAATTTCACCAAGAGATATTGCCACTAAGTGGCACAAAATACCTTTTTTATATCTGCAGTTCACATCATCAAAATACATGAGTATTTTGCACAATTCAAAAAGGAACCTTCATTCTCAAAAGGAACCTCCCCCTCGCGTCGCTCCCCCAGGCGACGCGCCAGGGGCGAAACCTAGCGCCGCCAAAGCTCCGCCCCGCCTGGGCCTCCCCCGCCGCTGCCGCCGGCGGCCTCCTCCGCGGCGGTGGCGGCATCCCGCTGCCGAAGGTGGTCGGGGATTTCCTGGGCGCGCGGTGGAGGGCCGGCTCGTGGGGGCGATGGCGGTCGGGGCTTGAGGATGCCGAGCCGGCGGGCTCGGGCGGGGGGTGATACGTCTCCGACGTATCGATAATTTCTTATGTTCTATGCCATATTATTGATGATACCTACATGTTTTATGCACACTTTATGTCATATTCGTGCATTTTCTGGAACTAACCTATTAACAAGATGCCGAAGTGCCGGTTCTCGTTTTCTGCTGTTTTTGGTTTCGAAATCCTAGTAACGAAATATTCTCGGAATTGGACGAAACAAAGACCCGGGGGCCTATTTCGCCACGAACCTTCCGGAAGACCGAAGAGCATACGAAGTGGGGCCACGAGGTGGCCAAACCACAAGGCCGCGCGGCCAAGGGGGGCCCGCGCCGCCCTGTGGTGTGGTCCCCTCGTCGGCCCCCGACTCGCCCTTCCGCCTACTTAAAGCCTCCGTCGCGAAACCCCCGAGGCGAAAAACCACGATACGGAAAACCTTCCGGAGCCACCGCCATCGCGAAGCCAAGATCCGGGGGACAGGAGTCTCTGTTCCGGCACCCTGCCGGAGCGGGGAAGTGCCCCGGAAGGCTTCTCCATCGACACCGCTGCCATCTCCACCGCCATCTTCATCACCGCTGCTGCTCCCATGAGGAGGGAGTAGTTCTCCATCGAGGCTCGGGGCTGTACCGGTAGCTATGTGGTTCATCTCTCTCCTATGTACTTCAATACAATAATCTCATGAGCTGCCTTACATGATTGAGATTCATATGATGATGCTTGTAATCTAGATGTCACTATGCTAGTCAAGTGAGTTTTACTTATGTGATCTCCGGAGACTCCTTGTCCCACGTGTGTAAAGGTGACAGTGTGTGCACCGTGTGGGTCTCTTAGGCTATATTTCACAGAATACTTACTCACTGTTATGAATGGCGTAGTGAAGTGCTTATTTATATCTCTTTATGATTGCAATGTGTTTTGTATCACAATTTATCTATGTGCTACTCTAGTGATGTTATTAAAGTAGTTTATTCCTCCTGCACGGTGTAATGGTGACAGTGTGTGCATCCGTGTTAGTACTTGGCATATGCTACGATCATGATCTCTTGTAGATTGTGGAGTTAATTATCATTATGATAGTATTGATGTGATCTATTCCTCCTACATAGTGTGAAGGTGACAGTGTGCATGCTGTGTTAGTACTTGGTTTAGTAGTGTTGATCTTTCTTGCACTCTAAGGTTATTTAAATATGAACATTGAATTGTGGAGCTTGTTAACTCCGGCATTGAGGGTTCGTGTAATCCTACGCAATGTGTTCATCATCCAACAAGAGTGTAGAGTATGCATTTATCTATTCTGTTATGTGATCAATGTTGAGAGTGTCCACTAGTGAAAGTCTAATCCCTAGGCCTTGTTCCTAAATATCGCTATCGCTGCTTGTTTACTGTTTTACTGCGTTACTACTGCTGCGTTACTACTGCTTGTTTACTATCCTGGGCAAATCACTTTTCTGGTGTCGTTGCTACTACTTATTCATACCACCTGTATTTCACTATCTCTTCGCCGAACTAGTGCACCTATTAGGTGTGTTGGGGACACAAGAGACTTCTTGCTTTGTGGTTGCAGGGTTGCATGAGAGGGATATCTTTGACCTCTTCCTCCCTGAGTTCGATAAACCTTGGGTGATCCACTTAAGGGAAACTTGCTGCTGTTCTACAAACCTCTGCTCTTGGAGGCCCAACACTGTCTACAAGAATAGAAGTTCCCGTAGACATCAGGGGGCTGCGGTGGTGGCTGCTCGCCGGCGCTGCGGAGGTCGCGGCTGCTCTGGCGGCGGTTGCCCTCGGCGCGGGGCCCTGCGGGGCGGCCTGGTCGGCGTCCTCCCGGATCGAGATCCGCTCGATTTGGGGATTGCAGGTCGGCCTCGCTCAAGGAGGCCAGGGCGGCGGCCCTGGAACGTCTGGATGGCGTTGGTGGTGTCGGGGCCGTGCCCCCGACAACGGGCAGCCGGCAGGGGAGGCCGGTCTGCTTCTTCGGCGCCGGCGGCTGGCCGGAGAAGAGGATGCCGGGGCAGCGGCCCCGGGGACGCGGTGGCGACGGGGATGTGCCGGCCCAGTTCCTCCTTGGCGTGGCGGTCGCGTGGAGGTCGGAGTTCGGGGCGGCTGCGGAGGGCCACCATGTGTGGCAGGCTGGCTGGGGTGCGGCGGCCCTTGCTAGTTCCTACAGGCCTGTGGCGGAGGTGAGCCATAGTGCAAGGATGGCGGCGCGGCGACGCGGCTCTGGGCGGGCGGGGCGCTGTTCCCAGCGTCTCGGGACGGCGACAAGTTGACGCGAGGGGTCGACCTGTTGCGCGTGGAAGCCGGAGCGGCGGCTCCGGGAGCGAGGTGGTGTTGCTGCTATGCCTCTGGCCGCGTGGGCGGCAGGGCATGCTTTCGTTGGCGTGGGCGGCGTCCCTGTGGCTGGTGGTCTGTGCTCGTCCGGCATTTTGGGTTGTCCTCGCGATAGCCCAGTGGAGGTGGCTGTGTTGGGTCTCCGGATGAAAATCTTGCCCGACTTGGTCGGTGCCGACAACGGCGTCGCCTTCGGGCGTCGCTTTCCTTCTTGAAGGCGTTGTCGTGGAGTCCAGACACCCCTCCGCCCATCATTCCAGGGTGAATACCCAAATCCGGCTTGCCGGATTGGATGACGGCGGCGTCTTTGGATGTCGTGACCTCGTTGGAGGCGTCATTTTTTGGAGTCTTGGTAGCCTCTTGTTGGCGATGCTTGCACCACTGGTTTGGGTCGCGGTCTTCGGGTACCGTTGGTGTGCGAGTGCCGCTGGCTTGCGTCTTGCGGCCTGCCTCTCCCCGCGAAGCTTGAAAGGCCTAGCCGTTCCCTTCGGCTCTGACTTCCTTTCCAGGGACGTGGACCGGGCGGTCGTGGTGCTTGCCGTTGCCGTCGTGCTGGTGTCATTCGACGGCGCTCCATACCTAGGTCAGCTAGGTCGTGTGGCCAAGTGTGGTTTTCGCCGGTTTTCCTTAAAACTGTGCCGTGTAGGTTTTTCTTTGTCCGGTCTTCCTTATAAACCGGACACGGGTGTCGAGTTTGTATCGGTTTTCGGTCGGTTTCCCTTATAAACCGGCTAATTTTCCCTCTTCTTAATGAATAGGCAGAGCTCCTGCCGGTTGCTCCAAAAAAAAAAAACGAACCTTCATCAAATTCCAATATTCCAATTCAAGAAAAAATATACCTCTCCCCTTTTGAGCTGCCGGTCCCTTCCTTTTTCTATCCATCTGGTTGTCGGCCTGAATCGCTGCCCGTTGGGTTTCAGAGGCCACCCAGTTCACTCCAGGCTCAAGCAGGCAACACCGGAGCAGCAGACTGCAGCACAACGACCAGTGGCGGTGATGGTGGCGCCATTTCTGATCGAAGGTGATTAGACGAGGAGGCATACGGAGAGGAGGTCAGGAGGGCACCAACGCCAACTCGGGAGTCAAGGATCAGCGATCAGGAGCGAGGAGGTTTCGATCTGTTTTGCTGACTCCGCACGATCGCCACTAGATGGCATCGTCCGGGCGTCCGGGCGTCCTGCCGTGTCTCTCCCAGACTCCCACGTGAGCGGCCCATAAAGCCCAATTCGGCCGACACGGCAACAAACCAGTCCATATTATCTCTTCTTCGATCGTTTCACGTAATATACGAACAAAAAATGATGTAGATCGATTATACACTCACATGTGCCCGAAAATGGTGAATATGGAACCTGGGTACGCGCGCACCCGTTTACGAAAAGTTCAAAAAAATACTATGTAAAAGTTTTCAAAAAATGTGAAGTAAATTTTTGCATGTAGATATTATGTTGGTACTTACTCATGTGTGTTTTCACGGAAAAATACCATTGTGTGTGATCTACACAAAAATGACAAAATGCAAATTCCTATTCCTGTGAATAGTACAAATTCCTGTTCACTATTCTCATTTGGACATTTTGTCATTTTTATACAGGCCACACACAATGGTATTTTTTCACGAAAACTCACACGAGTAAGTATCAACATAATATGTACATGCAAAATTTTACTTCACATTTTTTTGGAAACTTTTAAATAGCATTTTTTTGAACTTTTCGTAAACGGGTGCGCGCGTACCCAGGTTCCAATCCTCCGGGTCGCACATGTGCCTATATATATATATAGTATTTTGCCAAAAGTTAAGGTACGGCGGCCGCCCTACCTTGCCCTACTTGGAGCTTCGCCCCTGCTTTCATAGGCCCCCAAATCTCAAAACAGTGTGTTATCACCAGAATTTGACCGGATCAGAGGTGGGCCGCAATTGAAGATGGGCTTGAAGAATATACATAGAAGAAATACATGAATCGGCCTTCCATACCAAGTTTGTGCTAGTTTGCCCGTGTATCTGTAACATAGTAGGATACGTGTCGTTTAGAAGTTAGAGTTTAACCCGTGCACGGTTAGGTGCACGCCTGAATTAGAAAGTCCCCGGACTATAAATATGTATCTAGGGTTTATGAAATAAACAACAATCACGTTCACCACAAACCAATCTCGGCGCATCGCCAACCCCCCGTCTCGAGGGTTTCTTCCGAGTAAGCACCATGCTGCCTAGATCGCATCTTGCGATCTAGGCAGCACACGTTTATTCGTCGTTCATGCGTTGCTCGTGCTGAAGCCTTTTTGATGGCGAGCAACGTAGTTATCATAGATGTCTTAGGGTTAGCATTGTTCTTCGTATCATATGCTATCGTCGTGCAACCCTTAGGCATCTAGCCGCCCTTACACCTATCTTGGGTGTAAGGGCGGCACCCCGCTTGATCATTATTTAGTAGATCCGATCTGTTATGATTGCTCCTTGTTCTTCAAGGATTAGTTTAATATCTGCATTGTTAGGCCTTACAAACGGGTCGAAGGATCCGAGTGGCGCGTAGGGTGTAGTTTGCTAGCCCTAGACAGGGATGTTCCGAGGACCAACTTCGTGTTGGTTTTTAGGCCTTGTCTAGGGTCGGTTTACGATCACCGTGCGTGGCCGCCAGGCTCGATCACGAGTAGGATGTTCCGATTATGCGGTGAAAACCCCAAATCGTAGTAGGTCGCTTTAGCTTTATCTTGATCAAGCAGGACCACCATCTGATCGTACACCTCGTACGCATCATCGGTGGATCGGCTCTCTGAGCCGATTCACAGGATAACCTGAGAGCCGATCGAGGCTCGTATTTAATGTTTACGTGTATGCCATGCAGGAAATTAAGCGAGGCATCATCCAACACCTTCCTGACCAGGTATAGGTCAGGTGGCACGCCCTTGCATCAGCATCGGACGTGCGTGCCGAAGGCTTTGCGGGCCGTCGCTCGGAGGGACCGGGGCCAGCCGCAGCCCCGGGAGATTCCCGGCTCTACGGTGTTGCCCGTCGCTGCCCGCCGGTGGGTTTCGACCGCAACACATTCTGGCACGCCCGGTGGGACCATCTTCGACATCAACCGCATCGCCATCTACATCTGAGATGGCGGAAGGCACTCCGGTCAAGTACGAGGATCTGACTGAGGAGCTCAAGAAGAAGCATGACGAGATCAAAGCAGTCCTCGAAGCCGACCTCATCGGCTCTTTTCACAGAACCCGCTCACATGGCATCAGGTGGAAAGGGTTCTCACCTGAAGGCGCGCTCGATGGAGTGGACCTGTCTACCCCGTCGGAAGAACGCACCAGGTCGCTGCGTCAGGAGATCAACTTCATGGTGGCTCATTCGCTGCACCGCCATTCTGAGAGCCTGGTGAACACTTTGGAGCGTGTCGCTCTGCGCGTGATCCAGGAAATCATGAGCCATCAGTATTCTCCGTCAGGACCAGCTATGGGGACTTACCAAGGAGAGATGCCACTCCAGTCCCGTCCACCGCTGCCGTTCGCGTTGGCAGCACCAGAAGTGCCGAGTTCATCGGCATACGTCGTCTACAAGATTGGTGGTGACCCTAGTGACTACCAATTCTTACATGAGGCGCCCAAGGAGATTCCCCACGGATACACGTGCGCATACGTGCCAGACTGCGATGAATCGGGCACTCTCGAACCGAGGCTGCAACGGCAGGGACTTCCGGAACGAGCGGGAGGAACGTCGGGAACGGATCTTGAGAAGCGGACGTGGCTAGCTAAGTACGCCTCTCCGACAAACCTCCGGAGCTCAGCTCCTGCGGTTGGCTCGGAGCTGGAAAAGCAAGCATGGCTGGCTAAGTATGCCACCCCGGCGAATCTTCGAGTTCGACGCCTGCGGCCATCACCGCGGATCAGATCCGTACAATCTCGAAGGGTCGGTTCGGCATGATGCCGAAAAGGAGGACAATCGGCTATTCCAAGCCGTACCCCAATGAGTACGAGTTGATCCCACTACCACCCAAATATCGGCTCCCCGATTTCACCAAGTTTAATGGATCGGATGGTTCCAGCTCCATCGAGCATGTGAGCCGATATTTGGCACAGCTGGGCACGATCTCAGCATCGGACGAGCTGCGCGTGAGGTTCTTCGCACGGTCCCTCACGGGATCGGCTTTCGGGTGGTACACATCGCTGCCACCAAACTCAATCCGGACTTGGAAGCAGTTGGAAGAACAGGTTCCACGTGCGGTATCACTCGGAGGCTTCCGAGGCTGGCATTGCCGATCTAGCACAAGTACGACGAAGCGCGGGGAAACGAGTGGCGGAATACGTCCGGCGCTTCGGGACCGTTAGGAAACGATGCTATTCGGTTCATGTGAGTGAAAAGAAGCGATCGAGTTGGCGGTGGTGGGTCTCTCATCATCGATCAAGGACGTGGCCTCCCAAGCGAGACTACCCTTCACCGGCGCACATGGTGCGAAGGCTGTCGGCATATGAACAGCGCCACCCGGATGTTTACCGGGATAAATTCAAGCGTGCGGTGGTCCCGGTTGAGGCGGATGAAGATGAAGGTGCTGCGGGAGATCAAGAGGTAGCGATGACTCGAATGGACTCGGGGGGCAAGCCCCGTGTCCTGTAAATGGGTTAAGCCACAAGGTCCTCCAAAAGGGTTTGACTTCGACGTGACCAAAGCTGAGCAGATTTTCGACCTCTTACTCAAGGAGAAGCGACTAAAGTTACCCGAAGGCCACAAGATCCCCACGGTGCGGAGAGCTGAACGGAAAGCCATACCGCAAATGGCATAACACGTTCACCCACGCCACCAACGACTGCAGGGTGTGGCGTCAGCAGGTCCAAATGGCGATAGAACAAGGGCGGCTAATTTTCAGCCAATACGCCATGAAGGTCGACACACACCCCTTCCCCGCCGTTAACATGGTGGAGTGCACTTACCATGGAGGGTGCCAGCCAGATTTCTCGTGCAATATCAACATGGTAGGACTTGGGCACCACTCTGGTAAGGACGGAGATGAGGGTAACTGCTCTCATAGCAAGGACACAGAGGAAGCCGCTCCACGCGATCGGTGATGGCGTGTATTTCACACGTTCGTTGGGCAACCCCAAGAGGAAGGTATGATGCGCACAGCAGCAAGTTTTCCCTCAGAAAGAAACCAAGGTTTATCGAACCAGGAGGAGCCAAGAAGCACGTTGAAGGTTGATGGCGGCGGGATGTAGTGCGGCGCAACACCAGGGATTCCGGCGCCAACGTGGAACCTGCACAACACAACCAAAGTACTTTGCCCCAACGAAACAGTGAGGTTGTCAATCTCACCGGCTTGCTGTAACAAAGGATTAACCGAATTGTGTGGAAGATGATTGTTTGCGAGAGAAAACAAGTAAAAACAAGTATTGCAAGCAGATTTGTATTTCGGTATTAAAAGAATGGACCGGGGTCCACAGTTCACTAGAGGTGTCTCTCCCATAAGATAAAAGCATGTTGGGTGAACAAATTACAGTCGGGCAATTGACAAATAGAGAGGGCATAACAATGCACATACATGACATGATAAGTATAGTGAGATTTAATTGGGCATTACGACAAAGTACATAGACCGCCATCCAACCGCATCTATGCCTAAAAAGTCCACCTTCAGGTTATCGTCCGAACCCCTTCCAGTATTAAGTTGCAAAGCAACAGACAATTGCATTAAGTATGGTGCGTAATGTAATCAACAACTACATCCTCGGACATAGCGCCAATGTTTTATCCCTAGTGGCAACAGACACAGCACAACCTTAGAACTTTCTGTCACTCGTCCCGGTGTCAATGCGGGCATGAACCCACTATCGAGCATAAATACTCCCTCTTGGAGTTAAAAGCAAAAACTTGGCCAGAGCCTCTACTAGTAACGGAGAGCATGCAAGATCATAAACAACACATATGTAATAACTTGATAATTAACATAACATGGTATTCTCTATCCATCGGATCCCGACAAACACAACATAGAGTATTACGGATAGATGATCTTGATCATGTTAGGCAGCTCACAAGATCCAACAATGAAGCACAATGAGGAGAAGACAACCATCTAGCTACTGCTATGGACCCATAGTCCAGGGGTGAACTACTCACTCATCACTCCGGAGGCGACCATGGCGGTGTAGAGTCCTCCGGGAGATGAATCCCCTCTCCGGCAGGGTGCCGGAGGAGATCTCCGAATCCCCCGAGATGGGATCGGCGGCGGCGGCGTCTCGGTAAGGTTTTCCGTATCGTGGTTTTTCGCATCGGGGGTTTCGCGACGGAGGCTTTAAGTAGGCGGAAGGGCAGAGTCGGGGGCCCGACGAGGGGCCCACACCACGGGCGGCGCGGGCCCCCCTTGGCCGCGCCGCCTTGTGGTTTGGCCACCTCATGGCCCCACTTCGTATGCTCTTCGGTCTTCCGGAAGGTTCGTGGCGAAATAGGCCCCTGGGTCTTCGTTTCGTCCAATTCCGAGAATATTTCGTTACTAGGATTTCTGAAACCAAAAACAGCAGAAAACGAGCAATCGGCACTTCGGCATCTTGTTAATAGGTTAGTTCCGGAAAATGCACGAATATGACATAAAGTGTGCATAAAACATGTAGGTATCATCAATAATATGGCATAGAACATAAGAAATTATCGATACGTCGGAGACGTATCAAGCATCCCCAAGCTTAGTTCTCGCTCGTCCCGAGCAGGTAAAACGATAACAAAGATAATTTCTGAAGTGACATGCCATCATAACCTTGATCATACTATTTGTAAACATATGTAGTGGATGCAGCGATCAAAACAATGGTAATGACATGAGTAAACAAGTGAATCATAAAGCAAAGACTTTTCATAAATAGTACTTCAAGACAAGTATTAATAAGTCTTGCATAAGAGTTAACTCATAAAGCAATAAATCAAAGTAAAGGCATTGAAGCAACACAAAGGAAGATTAAGTTTCAGCGGTTGCTTTCAACTTGTAACATGTATATCTCATGGATAATTGTCAACATAGAGTAATATAACAAGTACAATATGCAAATATGTAGGAATCAATGCACAGTTCACACAAGTGTTTGCTTCTTGAGGTGGAGAGAGATAGGTGAACTGACTCAACATAAAAGTAAAGAGAATGGTCCTTCAAAGAGGAAAGCATCGATTGATGTATTTGTGCTAGAGCTTTTATTTTGAAAACATGAAACAATTTTGTCAACGGTAGTAATAAAGCATATGAGTTATGTAAATTATATCTTACAAGTTGCAAGTCTCATGCATAGTATACTAATAGTGCCCGCACCTTGTCCTAATTAGCTTGGACTACCGGATCTTTGCAATGCACATGTTTTAACCAAGTGTCACAATGGGGTACCTCCATGCCGCCCGTACAAAGGTCTAAGGAGAAAGCTCGCATTTTGGATTTCTCGCTTTTGATTATTCTCAACTTAGACATCCATACCGGGACAACATGGACAACAGATAATGGACTCCTCTTTAATGCATAAGCATGTGGCAACAATTATTATTCTCATATGAGATTGAGGATATGTGTCCAAAACTGAAACTTCCACCATGGATCATGGCTTTAGTTAGCGGCCCAAAGTTCTTGTCTAACAATATGCATGCTCCAACCATAAAGGTGGTAGATCTCTCTTACTTCAGACAAGACGGACATGCATAGCAACTCACATGATATTCAACAAAGAATAGTTGATGGCGTCCCCAGAAGCATGGTTATCGCACAACAAGCAACTTAATAAGAGATAAAGTGCATAAGTACATATTCAATACCACAATTGTTTTTAAGCTATTTGTCCCATGAGCTATATATTGCAAAGGTGAATGACGGAATTTTAAAGGTAGCACTCAAGCAATTTACTTTGGAATGGCGGATAAATACCTTGTAGTAGGTAGGTATGGTGGACACAAATGGCATAGTGGTTGGCTCAAGTATTTTGGATGCATGAGAAGTATTCCCTCTCGATACAAGGTTTAGGCTAGCAAGGTTATTTGAAACAAACACAAGGATGAACGGTACAGCAAAACTCACATAAAAGACATATTGTAAACATTATAAGACTCCATACCGTCTTCCTTGTTGTTCAAAACTCAATACTAGATGTTATCTAGACTCTAGAGAAACTAAATATGCAAACCAAATTAGCAAGCTCTAAGTGTTTCTTCATTAATGGGTGCAAAGCATATGATGCAAGAGCTTAAACATGAGCACAACAATTGCCAAGTATCAAATTATCCAAGACATTTTAGAGTTACTACATGTAGCATTTTCCAATTCCAACCATATAACAATTTAACGAAGAAGAAACTTCGCCATGAATACTATGAGTAGAGCCTAAGGACATATTTGTCCATATGCTACAGCGGAGCGTGTCTCTCTCCCATAAAGTGAATGCTAGGATCCATTTTATTCAAACAAAACAAAAACAAAAACAAACCGACGCTCCAAGCAAAGTACATAAGATGTGACGGAATACAAATATAGTTTCGGGGAGGAACCCGATAATGTTGTCGATGAAGAAGGGGATGCCTTGGGCATCCCCAAGCTTAGACGCTTGATTCTTCTTATAATATGCAGGGGTGAACCACCGGGGCATCCCCAAGCTTAGAGCTTTCACTCTCCTTGATCATATTGCATCATACTCCTCTCTTGATCCTTGAAAACTTCCTCCACACCAAACTCGAAACAACTCATTAGAGGGTTAGTGCATAATAAAAAGTAACATGTTCAGAGGTGACACAATCATTCTTAACACTTCTGGACATTGCATAAAGCTACTGGACATTAATGGATCAAAGAAATTCATCCAACATAGCGAAAGAGGCAATGCGAAATAAAAGGCAGAATCTGTCAAAACAGAACAGTCCGTAAAGATGGATTTTATTAGGCCACCAGACTTGCTCAAATGAAAATTCTCAAATTGAATGAAAGTTGCGTACATATCTGAGGATCATGCACGTAAATTGGCTTAATTTTCTGAGCTACCTACAGGGAGGTAGACCCAGATTCGTGACAGCAAAGAAATCTATAACTGCGCAGTAATCCAAATCTAGTACTTACTTTACTATCAAAGACTTTACTTGACACAACAAAACTCAAAACTAAGATAAGGAGATGTTGCTACAGTAGTAAAAAACTTCCAAGACACAAATATAAAACAAAAATACTGTAGTAAAAACATGGGTTGTCTCCCATAAGCGCTTTTCTTTAACGCCTTTCAGCTAGGCGCAGAAAGTGTAACTCAAGTATTATCGAAGGGTGGTGCACCTACAGCGGGGTTTGGAATTTTCTAAACCATGCATAGTATATTGGATACATAAGTTTCAGCGTCTCCCTTTTCATTAGTCTTGGGCTTGCTACTCTCATCAAACAAATTTTCAGGAACAAGCCAAGCATAGTTATGTTCTAGTGCATCATTCATAGCTAGGAGTTTACATGGTATTGGTGCTTTGATCTCCCCACCATCATTAGCATTATTAGTGTACCTTATTCTATCCATATCCATTTTTTCAAGGAGACCAACAAAATTAGTATGAGAACCAAGCATATTAAATTTAGCAAAGACCTTTCTAGCCTCTCTTGTTAGACCACCAAATTCTCTAAGAAGGGTTTCTAAAACAAAATCTTTCTTTTCCCCCTCTTCCATATCACCAAGTGTAAGAAACATGTGTTGGATTATAGGATTGAGATTAACAAATTTAGTTTCCAACATGCGAACTAAAGCAGCAGCAGCAATTTCATAAGTAGGAGCAAGTTCTACCAAGTGTCTATCTTCAAAATCTTCAACGGTACTAACATGGGTGAAAAATTCTTCTATATTGTTCCTTCCAATTATAGACCCGCGTCCTACCGGTATGTTCTTTGTGGTAAAATTAAAAGGAAACATGATGAAATAAGTAAAGCAAATGCAAGTAACTAATTTTTTGGTGTTTTTGATATAAAGAACAAGACAGTAAATGAAGTAAAGCTAGCAACTAATTTTTTTGCGTTTTGATATAAGTGCAGCAAACAAAGTAGTAAATAAAATAAAGCAAGACAAAAACAAAGTAAAGAGATTGGGAAGTGGAGACTCCCCTTGCAGCGTGTCTTGATCTCCCCGGCAACGGCGCCAGAAAATATGCTTGATGGCGTGTATTTCACACGTTCGTTGGGCAACCCCAAGAGGAAGGTATGATGCGCACAGCAGCAAGTTTTCCCTCGGAAAGAAACCAAGGTTTATCGAACCAGGAGGAGCCAAGAAGCACGTTGAAGGTTGATGGCGGCGGGATGTAGTGCGGCGCAACACCAGGGATTCCGGCGCCAACGTGGAACCCGCACAACACAACCAAAGTACTTTGCCCCAACGAAACAATGAGGTTGTCAATCTCACCGGCTTGCTCGTAACAAAGGATTAACCGGATTGTGTGGAAGATGATTGTTTGCAGAGAAAACAAGTAAAAACAAGTATTGCAGCAGATTTGTATTTCAGTATTAAAAGAATGGACCGGGGTCCACAGTTCACTAGAGGTGTCTCTCCCATAAGATAAAAGCATGTTGGGTGAACAAATTACAGTCGGGCAATTGACAAATAGAGAGGGCATAACAATGCACATACATGGCATGATAAGTATAGTGAGATTTAATTGGGCATTACGACAAAGTACATAGACCGCCATCCAACTGCATCTATGCCTAAAAAGTCCACCTTCAGGTTATCATCCGAACCCCCTTCCAGTATTAAGTTGCAAAGCAACAGACAATTGCATTAAGTATGGTGCGTAATGTAATCAACAACTACATCCTCGGACATAGCGCCAATGTTTTATCCCTAGTGGCAACAAGACACAGCACAACCTTAGAACTTTCTCGTCACTCGTCCCGGTGTCAATGCGAGCATGAACCCACTATCGAGCATAAATACTCCCTCTTGGAGTTAAAAACAAAAACTTGGCCAGAGCCTCTACTAGTAACGGAGAGCATGCAAGATCATAAACAACACATATGTAATAACTTGATAATTAACATAACATGGTATTCTCTATCCATCGGATCCCGACAAACACAACATAGAGTATTACGGATAGATGATCTTGATCATGTTAGGCAGCTCACAAGATCCAACAATGAAGCACAATGAGGAGAAGACAACCATCTAGCTACTGCTATGGACCCATAGTCCAGGGGTGAACTACTCACTCATCACTCCGGAGGCGACCATGGCGGTGTAGAGTCCACCGGGAGATGAATCCCCTCTCCGGCAGGGTGCCGGAGGAGATCTCCAGAATCACCCGAGATGGGATCGGCGGCGGCGTCTCAGTAAGGTTTTCCGTATCGTGGTTTTTCGCATCAGGGGTTTCGCGACGGAGGCTTTAAGTAGGCGGAAGGGCGAGTCGGGGGCCCGACGAGGGGCCCACACCACAGGGCGGCGCGGGCCCCCTTGGCCGCGCCGCCTTGTGGTTTGGCCACCTCGTGGCCCCACTTCGTATGCTCTTCGGTCTTCCGGAAGGTTCGTGGCGAAATAGGCCCCCGGGTCTTCGTTTCGTCCAATTCCGAGAATATTTCGTTACTAGGATTTCGAAACCAAAAACAGCGAAAACAACGAATCGGCACTTCGGCATCTTGTTAATAGGTTAGTTCCAGAAAATGCACGAATATGACATAAAGTGTGCATAAAACATGTAGGTATCATCAATAATATGGCATAGAACATAAGAAATTATCGATACGTCGGAGACGTATCAATCGGCTCCGTCACGATGGCAAGCGCTACATCACAGAGGGAGAAGTGAGGAACGTAAGATATCAGCGACCTCTCTCTGATCACCTCCTCAACAAGTATGTGGGTCAATATGACCAACGCCGGCGATACAACGACGATGATGAAAAAGATCGTCTGGCTAGGGACGACAGGAGACGTCGTCGGCATGATCGCGACGAGGAGCGATATGAGCGCCACGCCAAGGAAAAGTCGAGAGAGCAAGACGACGTGGATAGGCACCGGGACTGCCCTTTCTTCGGTACACTCGCTGGGATTCAGGAATGAGCCGATTGCCCACAATCGGCAATTGCCCGAATGTAAACAAAAGAAGAAGGATGCAGCTAACGTGTCCGTGTTCAAACGTCTAGGGCCTCTCCCGCCTCGGAACAAGCATGCTGAGTCCGCTCGGGTGGAAGATCTCGAGGAACTAGAGGACGATGATGAAGAAGAAGACAAGTATCATCGCCCAAGGTGGTGCCCTGATGGGCTCAGCCGTTCCCAAAAGCGAAGGGTTCAGCGTCTACGTGGGTTGGAGGAAGCTGAAAGTTATACCTGCACACGTTGAGGAAGGCGCGGCCTGATCTGGCCGCTAAAATTCAGCGAACCCTGGACGAAGAAGGTCGGCCACAAAGGAAAGAGTGGCGCCCCCGACAAAACAAAGCCGATGATGAGACATCGGCTGGCACAAACATGGTGTTCATCCTTCCAACGGAGTTTAGTGCTCCAGGAGTAGACGAAGCACCTGTGGCACAACTTGACTGCGGCCCACGGCCGGTCATCTTTGAGAAGCCACGAGAAAGAAGCTACGGGCATCCGAAGGCCCCGTACTTGCGAGGTTACATCAATGGGCAGCCTGTCAACAAGATGTTGGTGGACACCGGAGCGGCGATCAACATTATGCCTTACTCCATGCTACGTCGGTTGGGACGCTCTAGCTCGGATCTGATCAAGACCAATGTGACGCTGAGCGATTTCAACGGCCAAGCGTCTGACGCACAAGGTGTTCTGAACGTGGATCTGACCGTAGGAAGGAAAACTGTCCCTACGATGTTCTTTATTGTCGACAGCAAGAGCACCTATGCTGTCCTACTAGGGAGAGATTGGATCCACGCCAACTGTTGCATTCCATCCACGATGCACCAATGCCTAATACAGTGGGATGGAGATGAAGTAAAAGTCGTCCACGCAGATGATTCAGCCGAGATTTCAACGGCTGGCATGAATGTTTGGGAGACATCAGGCCAAGAGCCACTCTCAGGCATCAATTTGGACGACTGCGAGCGCATCGACGTGACAAAGGACGGGGTTAGGCTGGTTTTATCCACCGGCCTGACCATGTAACAAGAGCAACATCTATGGACAAACATGGCGATGCCGATCCATGTGATCGGCCCCAAGGATCTATGGAGGAACATTGCAAAACCTTCATCGAGCAAACAACATGGAGGCCGATTCCAGCAATCGGCCAAAATTATCCTCACCATTCATTCTGCCTGGGTTTAACGTCGATCTAATGGGCAATGGGTTTGCGTCGGCTGATGCGCTGGAAGAAATCCACACTGGTCCTAACAGAGTCGACGTTCACATATAGTGCCTTGGCTAACCACAGAGCCGATATCAGCAGTTACCTGGCAGAATCGGCTCGGGGGGCACCTAGTCAGATGAACATGTGCGATACATGTGCAGTGAAATATTGGGGGCCGATAGAAAAATCGGCCCGTAAAATTTTTTTCTGTTTTGGCATACGAGACAACCTTGTCAGAGGAGTCTTGGTTTCTAAAGCCGCTGGTGACCATCTGCAGTATCGGCTTTCAACGGAAGAGGGGTGATCGGCTTTGGCTGGCTCTGCATGGTAGCTTTCTCAGATATGATCGAGCCCAGGTCCATTTGTCTGAATTGCGTGTCCTCGTCTCTGTTTCGCCTTGACTGAGACTCGGGGGGCAGCTGATCTGGTAGATGCTCTGTTTCTAGAAGCCGATTGGAGTATTATCGGCTGGTCCTGCGTCGCAACCTTCTTCAAGGATGGTGAGTTTTTGCAGAGGAGGATCACCGGAGCTGGTGAGAGGAATTTAAGGACCCTCGTGAAGGCAAGGGTCTTCCATGTTATCCACCAGGTCTCAAAGTCATCAGTCGAAGAGTTGAAGGATAGATCGTGAGGGATTGATGCGTTGACATCGGCTTATTGAGCATTGACCAAGTTCACGATCACTCCGTAGTCAAAAAGATGAAGAGCGGATTACAAGGGACCGATGCGTGGCCATCGGTTCATTGAGCATCGGCTAAATTAGCTTAAAGGGAATCGGCTAAATTAGCTTAAAGGAAATCGGCAAAATCAAATTGGGGGAAATTCTTCTCTGATAAACAGGATTTCTTACAAAGAAAGAGCCGATTGCTCAAAGAAGGAAGAACAAAAGAAGGGTCTGTTGACCAATCTACTACTACTAGGCCTACACTAGTAGATCCTAGTCTATGGGCCGTCGCTGCCCTCGTCGTCGTCCTCGGAGCTCTCATCGGCAGTACTGCCGGTGGGCTCCTCGTCGCTGCTCCCGTAGCCCTCTACGGGAGCTTCATCCTCCTCGTCATCATCGCTGTCGTCGTCGTCCCACCAGGTGCGGAGGCGTTTCGCCGGCGGGTAGCCCTCGAGGGAGTCGTCGTCGTCGTCTTCATCCTCCTCTTCTTCAGAAGAGGGGCAGCCGTCCCAGGGGAACAAGTCATCCTCGCTTTCCGATTCCAGTTCCCCATCGGCGAGGAACTGGAGATCTTCATCTCCGCTGGTCAAGGACTTGTCGTCCTCGGACCAGACGGAGGAGGCGTGGTCCTCCTGGTCCCATTCTTCTGGTGCGCGTATGTCCTCCGGCGTCGGCTCGCGGGAGGAGGAAGACCGATAGGAAAGACCGGAAGAGGAAGAGGAGGAAGAAGACATGGTGGTGCAGGAGGGTTGTTTGGGTGCTAATGCGAAGGGGATGAAGAAGCGAACTGTTTGGAACGGTTAAATAAAAGGGGATATAGTGGAGATTCAATGTCACAGCAGTTTCCGAGGAAGTGGTGCCCCACAAAAGAAAAAAAAATTGTCAGGCCACGCGGAGAAGTGGAGGAGGCAAGGCATCATGATGAAGGATACTGCGGCGGTTTCTGCTCTGCCACGACATGACCCGACGAAGGAAAAACATAATGATTTTAGAAATGTCATTTCCAAAACCAGGGGGGCATGTGTTATCACCAGAATTTGACCGGATCAGAGGTGGGCCGCGATTGAAGATGGGCTTGAAGAATATACATAGAAGAAATACATGAATCGGCCTTCCATACCAAGTTTGGGCTAGTTTGCCCGTGTATCTGTAACATAGTAGGATACGTGTCATTTAGAAGTTAGAGTTTAACCCGTGCACGGTTAGGTGCACGCCTGAATTAGAAAGTCCCCCGGACTATAAATATGTATCTAGGGTTTATGAAATAAACAACAATCACGTTCACCACAAACCAATCTCGGCGCATCGCCAACTCCCCCGTCTCGAGGGTTTCTTCCGGGTAAGCACCATGCTGCCTAGATCGCATCTTGCGATCTAGGCAGCACACGTTTATTCGTCGTTCATGCGTTGCTCGTGCTGAAGCCATTTTGATGGCGAGCAACATAGTTATCATAGATGTCTTAGGGTTAGCATTGTTCTTCGTATCATATGCTATCGTCGTGCAACCCTTAGGCATCTAGCCGCCCTTACACCTATCTTGGGTGTAAGGGCGGCACCCCGCTTGATCATTATTTAGTAGATCCGATCCGTTATGATTGCTCCTTGTTCTTCAAGGATTAGTTTAATATCTGCATTGTTAGGCCTTACAAACGGGTCGAAGGATCCAGGTGGCGCGTAGGGTGTAGTTTGCTAGCCCTAGACAGGATGTTCCGAGGACCAACTTCGTGTTGGTTTTTAGGCCTTGTCTAGGGTCGGTTTACGATCACCGTGCGTGGCCGCCGAGCTCGATCACGAGTAGGATGTTCCGATTATGCGGTGAAAACCCCAAATCGTAGTAGGTCGCTTTAGCTTTATCTTGATCAAGCAGGACCACCATCTGATCGTACACCTCGTACGCATCATGGGTGGATCGGCTCTCCGAGCCGATTCACGGGATAACCTCGAGAGCCGATCGAGGCTCGTATTTAATGTTTACGTGTATGCCATGCAGGAAATTAAGCGAGGCATCATCCAACACCTTCCTGACCAGGTATAGGTCAGGTGGCACGCCCTTGCATCAGCATCGGACGTGCGTGCCGAAGGCTTTGCGGGCCGTCGCTCGGAGGGACCAGGGCCAGCCGCAGCCCTAGGAGATTCCCGGCTCTACGGTGTTGCCCTTCGCTGCCCGCCGGTGGGTTTCTGACCGCAACACAGTGTAAACCCCTTAAGGGGTATCCTCGTATTGTTTAATCTCATCCTACCTCTAATCCCGAACATGTATTGTTTAATCTCGATCGTCTTTCTGTTTCACTGGGAAAAACGTTTCAGTCTTAGGAGGTTTATGGAAGCACAAGCCACGAACGATTCGGTGCATAAGAAATGGTTAAAAGCAATCTTCCACCAAGTCACCCGCTAGCTTGTTGCGCCTAAATTGTTTTCCTCCTCAGGTAAAAGCGATAATATATAATACCCTCCCTTTCATCATAAAATTATCTAAATTTGAATATATCTAGACATTATTTATTATATAGATACATCTAAATTCAAGAAAATCCACAACATCTTTTTTTAATATGGATGGAGTAGATGCGAATATACATATGAATGGTTTGTCCCTTGTCCTAAAGGTATTAATTTGCCACGATGTTTCTGGCTACTATCTCCATTTCATAAAATTGGGCTTATATTTTTAGCCAAAGATAAATATTGTTTTATTTGACTAAAATTATAGGCACAAATATTAACATCTACACTACCAAATCAACATCAGTAGGTTCACTATATAATGAGCTCTCATATAATATATTTTTATTAGTGGTCTTCAACGGGAAAGGGTTGGATGGGCTTCCTCCATATAGTTGTTCTTCACGTTGTTGGTCATCCTAGATCTAGTTACCAACGAGTTCTAGGATCCTCCACCGGTGGCCATCATGAAATGAGGCATGTTTTGTAGAATATAAGAGCTATCACTTTATGATTTTATGTTACTTATTGTTATTCTTTATTGATAGAACCTTGTAAGACTTTGCATGATTACTTAGAAGCAACATAATAAATTTCAAAGTTCATGTTAGTTTTATCACCTTTATACTCGAGGACGAGCATAGGTTAAGCTTAAGGATGTTGATGCATGTAAAATACATACATGAACTTTGTCCTTTATTAGAATGAATTCCCACATATTTGCAACATATATGATGATAATACCATGTTTTACATTGATTTATGGGGATTTACCAGTGATCCCTTTATTTTGTTTATAACTCTGCAGAACATGAATTCCCTGTTTTGTGCATTTTTCACTTTCAGAGACCAATACAGAGTCAAATTGAGCTAGGATTTCTGGAGGGTCATTTTTTCATCGGGAGAAGCAACCTGGCCCTGGAAGCACACCTGGAGAGGCATGAGGCCCAAAAGAGGGCAAGTGGCGCGCCACCCATGCTCTTTTGGCCATCGATCGTCCAAATCGCTTGATTCTTTGGCAAACCGACATTTTTTTTTACCTAAAAGGCTAAAACCACTATATATATGACCCCCGAGGGTTCTCTGGAGGAGTGTGCCACAGAAACACCGAAACACGAAAACAGGGCTTGCAGCAACGAAGATTGGAGGGGGAAACTCCGTCGGCGCTACCGCTGGAGGGATCTCCACTTTCTCCAACATCTTCATCATCATCATCACCACGATCAAGGGGGAGTAGTCCACCTCTGGACTACGGGTTTGTGGCAGTTGCTAGATCTATTCTCTCATGTTATTTATAGATCTTAGAACCGTATATGAGCTGCCCAACATGATTATGATCATATTTGTAATACCTATATATGTGGTGGATCTTTATTCTATGATATGTTGTTATGAGATTTTGCTATACTTTGTGTATGATGTATTGATAGATGCATATTATGTACCCCGTTCTTAAGTATTGGTTCTGATCCAATTTGTATGCAAGAATGTGTGTGGGTTGTTATGTGTTTTAGATGGAATAACATGGTTTTAGTGATTGAATAGTGACAAAAAATTCATGATCTATTAGGGCTTTGCTTTTTTATTTTGCTATCTCACTAGGGATAAAGTTAATGCATGTTCTATGTTCGTCACGTGACAAAAGCGATGATCTTGTTTGTTCAAGGTAGAATATTTGATATTCAAACATCATGTCAAAGTATTTATGGCTCTACTCTATTAATTATTAATACAAGATTGCTTGAAGTTTTTCCTATCTTGTGGAGTATAAGAGAGATATGTTGCATCATCTCTATGTTAGAACATCATGCCCATATAAATGTGTATCTTATACATGTTAATGTTATTTTCCTCATATCTCATTGATGAATTGTTATTGTCCACTACAAGTTAAAAGAGAGAATAGTCAAGTGAACTCATGAACTCCGGTCCAATTTTAATCATAAAAAAACATATTCATTACTTTTATCTTACTTTCTGTTTGCAGCACTATTTTAATCAAAAAATAAAAAATATTTACCTTTCTTATTTGCACACAAAACCCCAAAACAAATAAACCTTTACCGCTTTTACTTACTTTACTTTACTTGTTTAGTTACTTTACTTTAGTTGCAACTTTATTTACATTTATTTACACGAAACCTTGTGTTTGACAACCACATGGTAGAGTTGGGGACACAAGGCTTTATTTTATTTTGCAGGATTGCTAGGAGAAGAGAGAGAGATAAATCTATACTCCACTCCCCAAGAGTTCGATATAGCCCTCGAGTCATCCTTGCGGAGAAAATACTCTGCTGACACAACACTCTGCACTTGGAGTCACAACGTCATCAGCATGTCGCTCCTATACCTCTAGATCATGTGGGATATGGTCGTGCGCGTCTGAAAACATCAGCCCATGGAGCTTCAAGGGGCGGGCCGCAAAGCTCATCTTTCCGTGCCATGGGGCCCATATGCATCGGTATCTACCTCACAATCTCCACGTTGTCGAAAGAAGGAATGGAAAATGAGGGGTCTTGAATGCGACAAAGACAATGCTTCACATGTTGTTATGCGAGAAGAGTTTTCCTGGGTGTTCCCGTTAAAACCACACACATGATGTCTCTATGTCTGGTGATTTGCATTAGCCAAGCCTCGGCAAGTGGGGGTGACAACATTTGGGCATTTTGTTTTGGTGGTCCTCCTCAAGTATTGAGTTCTAGGATGAAAATCCTAGGTCAAACCTTCATTGGTTGAACCAACAATGGCGACCACTTCCTTGTTGAAGGCACTGTCTGGAGAGCTCAAATTTCCCATGTGAAAACTTAAGATGTGTTCATCGGGTGACAATGATTCTTGTGCATTGTTCTATTCCTCGATTTGAACCAACAATGGTGACTAGTTCCTTGTTGAAGGCACTATCTGGAGAGCTCAAATTTCCCATGTGAAAACTTAAGATGTGTTCATCAGGTGACGACGATGCTTTTGCATTGTTCTATTCCTCGAGGTGTTTTTTTGGGAACCTATTTTGCAGAATGGATGTTGTCATTTGTGGTGGTTTGGTTCCAGTTGTTGCTAGTGGTTGATCGATATGGCAGCGATATTTTCTAGCTTTTTTTATCTTTTTGGTTGTGGGGATCATTGATGTCTCGGCTAGTTCTTGTTGAAAAAAGGTAGTTTGTGCAAAAAAATGGATGTAATTGATATTTTTGATATTAATATATTTTCCCTTTGTTGAAAAAAGGTAGTTTGTGCATCCAACTCATGAGCATCTCTTTTCTAGATGAAGTCAGGATCCTCTCTATCCAATGAAATACCAAAGAAACAACACACTTTGCTTTATTTGTGGGTTACATATGTAAATACAAAGTTTTATTCTGACCCGCTTGAGATAGCACAGATATCTACATTATGCAGTTTTATGGCTCATTGCCTCATTCCATCTCTGTTCGGTAACCATTTTAATGGAGTCTAGGAAACGGGACAGCAACACTCATTGTAGTTAGTGCAATATCCTACATCTTCCTCGCAAAATTTCTTGCATGATTTAGCTGTGCAATTAGGTAAGTCATACCCATAGCATTTTGAAGGTAGTGGGAGAGCATCTGTATGTATCTGCACCAAATCAACACAGTTTGTTAGGCCAAACATAGACTGGGGAGCTCAAAATTACATAATGTACATGAGGTTGTGACCAGATGAAGTGAGAAAGAATGGAAATAACATAACATCATTGTTCGCGCCGCATGAACATAGAAGAGCAACAATGACCATAAGAGCTGCCAAAAACAGGGCGCCTGATTTCTTCTTGAAGATAGTCATTTGGAGAGGCTACCAGTGATCTCTTTATTTATTTTGCCGGAGCAACCTAGTACCTTCTTAATCACCGGTGCTCTTCTAGTATACTTTTTGCTTGTGGCAATGTTCACCTCTCACACTGTTATATAGATGAGTATTGTTGTCTTTTTTTCAAGAGTTTAATGGTAATTAATAGTATCTTATACTCCCTCCGTTCCTTTCTATAGTGCCTATTGTTTTTTCGGTTTTGTTTCAGAATATAAGAGTAAAGCTATGTTTTTTTTGTAATGAAGTCCTTCCACCGATCTGTTCTCGTCCAGGAAATTTGATAGACCAGATTTGTTTCCAGAAAACGTGGGAATAAATAGTATGTTCCTTCCAAAAAAACATGGAAATAAACTGATCGATTGCACGCCCTCCTCCTCTCTCTCACGTCTCTTGTCTCTCACGCGAGAAAGGGAGTAGTTTCCGCGATCAGTTATAGAAACAGCACGATTTCCTCCGATCTCCTCCGATCTAATTCTGTTTCCTATTTTCTCTCTAATCTCGGTAGGGGGTTTTGTGTCAAAACTATTGCTTGCGCTAATTTCCGTGCCAAAAAAGAATAGGCATTATAGAAAGAAACGGAGGGAGTATATTTTTTGGTTATCAAATCAATAATTATTGGGAAATCAGAATTCTTCAAAAGAAATACGGCGGAATGAATGCCAGGGATGCATTAGCTGTGAAAAAATAATAGAATATCTTTTATATGAAATAGTTTGTTGTATAAAATGAATGCATTGTTTACTAAAATAAATAAATAAATATCACATCCTTATGTTCTCAAAGAGAGCATTAATTGGTGTAAATTATAGATACAATACAATAAATCTTCCATAATATATTACCTTCAAGTAAAACATTAATAGTGGTAAATTAGTAGTAAAAAATCACTCACGGTGATTTAGCCCGAATATATGGTCTTGCAAAAAATTAAAATTAAGCAGATAGAGCCTTGCTAATGTCTTCATTTGAACCAACCTTCAATTTAAGTGTCGTTTCTAAAATTAATTTCTATAATACTTTCCTGATTATCAATCATAGTTTTTATGCTAAAATTTGATTTTAGCATAAAAGTCAAGCCTGGATTTAGGTGTGTTGTGTCATTAGTAGAAAAGTACGAGACTAATTTTTTTGCGAAACACAATACAGGCGCAGCCGCTTACATGCATACATACAACCATCACTATGAACGCTCTCACACCCTACATCTATGAGTACCTCCAAGATACTGAGTCCAAGAAACTGATCTAATGGATCTTGATATTGATGAAGTCACCACGAATATCTGTTTATCGGCGGGAATATAGCCTTCCACTGAAGAAGATTCTTTTTTTATTGAGACACCAAAGTGTCAAATCTTGATTTGAGGGTGGGGGCCTCAGTGACCTCCTAACTATCCAATTACGAGTTGGTTCTCACAAAGAATCGTGACTATGCAATTAGACATGACATGAAGCTCGCATAACCCATGAATATCGCCACCAGGTGGTGCATGTCATTATCGCAAAGGGAAGTCGGCCAAGCTATGTTGTTCAAGATTCTCGCCGCTGACTGGTGGGCCACCATGGACGTGTCCGAGCCAGCACACTACTTGACCTTGCAAAAATACGCAGCTCCTACCTGATCAAATTCGGGCACCGTTCATGAGCGCCGGCTTCATTTCCCACGCCGCCAGCTGCAACACCTTGATGTCCGTCTTCCCGTTGTTGAAGACGTGAAGATGCGCATCTTGCCGGTGGGAAATTTGTGAGCGATGAGACTGCAGATACATTTCAAATGGGTTTTCACAGAATTCATCAGGATGATGGGTGGCAAACCAAACCATGCATACTTGCTGGTGAGATTCCATTCTCAAAAAGTGTCATCTAGTATTTAGATCTTATTTTGTATGTGTATTCCTGTTGTGCAAGTGGCTAATGAAACTGACTGAAACAACTTTATTTCAAACAGATCAAGCTTGTGCCATGGAAATTGTAATATCAGCGGTCCTACCAAATACCACACATCAGCTGTATGAGTGGCATTTTCTGCCAAAGCAAAAGAGTACCTAGGGCCTTCGTATGGCAAGAAAAATGACTCCAGGGCAGAATTCCACAAGATACTACATCATATGCCAACAGAGGAAGAATTTGAACAATGTTGGGAAATTTTGTTAGCAAGGTATGGTTTCTAGAACGAAGAACATCACTGATAATCAAATGATGAATAGTAAATTCATGATATTTGACTTGGCAATGACCAATTTCTTTGTGTGCAAACAATGTTGAGTGGTCCTCAAGGTCACTGGTGGAGCTTACTGTAAGTTAGGGGGGGGGGGGGGGCACCATCCCCCATCTTTTCGTAAAGTTGTGAAGAATTTTTTTTAGGGACTGTTTATATGCAGAAAAATTAGCAATTCGCCCCCACAAAAATTGACATTTTATCTTTGAGTTTTGGTGAAGCACCGCCACTGCTTACCACAAGTATTTAATGGCCACCTTCTATTCAGTCCCTATTTCGAGTGGTTAGTGTGCTTTAGTATGGTGAAATCTGAGTGGATTATTCAGTTAGTATTGAGCATCTTCAAAACAAACTAGTAGGGCACCTTCTCAAGTATAAGAGATAACTTTTACATGCACGTAATGATTGAAATAGTTTTGGACATATAATTGTCATTATCATCTGTCACTCTAAAGGAGAAAACTACTTGTAGCTCTCGAGTAGCAGTTTTCACTCTAAATCCTCTACGGAGTCTCCTGGCTTGATCACCCGGTCATTGAGACTGACCTGTTTCCCTCTCAGTGCCTCCAACTCCTCAACCGGCGACTGCAGCAATTGTTTGCCGCCATGATCAAGCCAAGCCTTCCTTGGTGTCGCCTGAAGTGTGACAATTTAAATCAGATCAGTCTTGGTTATTTATTTTATCTTGAAAAGAGCATCAGGCAATGGACAAAACTTCCAAGTAGAACTTGCTAACGATAATAAGCATACAGTCAGTTTGATCATGGATGATATCAAGTTTCAAAATCTTACATAGTACTAAGGAGTGTTTGACCTGATAGAGGGAAATATTTATTATTTAGCATGCTGATTTAGCATATTTGAATACTACAAGAATATAAATGAGCCAAAATACACTGATTTGTCTTTCGCTATTATATTCACAAGAACACATGACATATCAGAAGTTAACTGAACACCTTAGAAATTCCTTTTGATTGATTGGCATGGGTTCAGCGATCACCAAGGGGTAATGCTACATGAATAAAATAATTAAACCTCAAGAGTCAACTCTATTGGTCAACTTATGAAGTAGATATGTGAAAATGTATTCTACTGGACATTTTAGGATCACCGAGGGGGGGGGGGGCTGCCCCCCTCCCCAAGCTTTGTGCAAAGTTGTGAATAAATTCTTTAGGGAGGGTTTACATGCAAAAAAATAGCATCCCCCAAACACTAACATTTTATCTTTCGTCCCACTTGATTTTCTCCGCCACTGCAGGCAGGCAGAGAGTTCTGTGGGAGAGAGAGTGAGGGGGGAGCCTAACCACAACGTAAACAGATGTGAATGCGCGAGGTGAAGGATGCAGGATCAATCCCTGGATAGCTACGCAACCAACGATCTGCATCACGAGGTATCATGGAAATTAAGCAAGGTCTTGTATGCCCAGAATGGATCACATAGACCCCAGTCTGGCTGGCTGCACTGCTAGCTTGCCTTGCTCAAGCTTGTGCCACCATGTTCCACGTACATGGGGTGCTAGCTGCGTGCGCTCCCGTTTGGGAAGCCTGAATAAATTTCGCCAAAGCTCTTTCTCTGCGTCCTTTTGGATATATCTCCATGGTACCCGCATGATGCCTGCTTGGATATGGTTCGTTTCATTTAGTTCATTGGCGTTCTTTTTCCTGTGGGTGACACACATATATTATATCCATTTAACTGTTAAACAAAATCTTGTGAGCTGCATGGACTTCACAATGCACCATGCAATGCAACATATTGTGTGTGTGGACCTGTAACCGCCATCTGACCGAGGTGGCCCCTATCCTCCCGGCCGGTCTGATATTGACCACTGTGGCTACACACTGCTTGCCTTGATGGGGATTGCCGCATTGTTCCACATGGGGCCCGTGCTAGGGTAGCTAAATTTTGGCAGAGGTTTCCTCTATGTCATTTCGATCCATCCCCAATTCTCCATGACTAGATTTAGATGTGCGCCTTGGCGCACGATCCCGTGAAGTTCATGTCAATGTTCATGTTGTATCACAGTGATAAAAATTGCTGCAATATTGTAATACATTTCTTAAGTTTTACTGGAAGCAATTAAGATAAAATCTCCATAATTGTTGAATCTTATACTCTTAGTTACTGGAAGCAATAAATTTTATTCTTATGTTTTCATGCACAAAATCATATGTTTTCCTTCTGTAAACACATGTGTCCAACTCCTACTTTTTTCTTTTGAAGTGGTGCAGCTTCTGCATCTATTGCTGGTGATATCTTAGTGTTCCCTGCTGGTGAGGGACCTATGAGGCGGAGCCAAGGAAGATCAATTGCGCAATAGTTAGTGAGGTCGCTGATCGCCCCTGAGGCAACGGTCATGAAGAACAACGTGTTGGTGTTATTCTCTGCCATTTGGCCAGCTCCACCACTTTGGTGTTTTTCTTTGCCGTTTTTCATTTTCAGAAGATCCAAAAAAACTAAAGTTTACAGCACCTGAAAGTTCACAGCAGAAGAAACATAATTCTAGCTTATAAGTAGTGAGTAGACATAGGCCACTATTGTATTGCACTCAACACTGAAAGTTAATAGGGAAAAAACTTTTAGAGCAAAGATGCAGACATGCACTCGTTGCACACAAACCATCTTCAATGTACAAACTAATCTAGGAGACACCTAGAGCTTGCTAGATGAGGCATTGTTCTACTCATACTGAAAATGTTTGATCTTCTTTATATTTTGGTACGGACGTAGTGCTAAAATGCTAAATACTATTAGACATACTTTTTACATGATGAAGTCTGAAATACTTCTATGTTTTGCTCACAAACAAGAGAGCAAGCAAGAAAGATTGGATTGTTCGTCAGTACTGATGCTCCTTCCTGCCAACAACTACAAAGCAAGGCAGAAAAGTGAGTACACAGAGCAAGCTAGCACGCTAGTCCGCCAAGCAAAGCAAGCACATGGTCGTTGGTTAGAAATATCATCTATTCTAATAATAGATACATTCACGGAGTGGTGTTTTGGCTTATGAAAGCATATGTTTTCTTTATTTTGAAATTCTCTTAGACACATTTTAAAATGTCAAAAAATTTGAAACACAAAATTTGCATGTACATTATCACTGTGATACATTCATACATCCCTACAAACTCGTTTCATGAAAAGCTAACTTGTAATGGGACATGTGTAAAAAAGACAAAATTTGGTGCTACTAATAAGGCTTTTCAGAGGATAAATTTAATCTTATCTACATAGACCGCTAAAAGTATTATTTTTTCGCGAAACTTGACGAACGCATATGTATTCTGAAGATGCATATATAGAATTTTTTGTAAAAAAAATTCGGCACTTCGAATTTTTTTTTTTTTGATAGAGGAGGCATATACACGAGAGAGCCGAATTGAATTTCCGATACATTCAATTCTGTAAGAAGTTGGAACGCTTATTTTATTTTTTGAAGAGAGGTAGTAGAAACGATTGAAAAATAGGAGAGAGAGGAATGAAATAAAAGTCAACGAGAAAGATTAGCAAAATTAGTATTCGGGGAATATCCACAGGAACGAAAAAAAAAGGAGCTATGCTCTGTTCGTCTGGGCGTGGCGTTAGAGTTTGGTCGTTTGTCGAGATGCAGCACATCGCGAACATTCTGGTCGCGTCGTCTAGGTGGCGGTGAGACTGCTAACAGGCCACGCTCCTACATCCTGATGAGCATGCGGCTGAACGGCTGGTCGTGGAGCGGTCGCACGGCGGACCAGCCGACGGTGTTAGGGCCGTTGTCCCGGCGAGGAGCTGCTTCGACAAAGCAGTAGGGCTTCGACGACGGGGCGACCGGCGACGCCGTAGCTTGGCTGCTGGCTAAATAAAAGCTAGCCTCAGGGAGAGCTCTACTTGCCGGCCACCCTAGTAAGACATGTTCTACCTATAGGAAGCCGCTAGCGCCCGCTCGTGCAGCAAGGGACAGGAAGGGAGAAGTGGGCCGTGGCGATTGGAGGAAGGAAGAAGGTGAGAGAAAGGAGCGGGCAGAGGTTGGTGTGATTAATCAGCATGATTCCCTTTCTTGAGTCTATTAATCATTTCGTATGTTTTATCTGGATTGGCTAGCCAATTTTGTATTCCTTCTTATTAATCAAAGAAGAACATCGCATCAATTTGAGTCTAATGTTTAGTTCCTGAGATATACTGAGATCTGAATTCTTCTTTGTTAATTAAATAAGGAACGTTTGCGTCAATTTGAATCATATATTTAGTTCCACAAGCAAACTGAAGCTTCATTCTTTCAGACAGGATCTGAATCAAGATCAACTGGTAGGTTGTAAGTGGCCACGGTATGGCATTGGAGGTGAATTGAGCTGACACACTACCAGTAGGTATGTTCTTCAGGTTCTCAAAAAAAAAAGTAGGTATGTTCTTCTTTATTGAACTGATAAAGGTGAGCTTCATTTACATAAATATGCCAGTTGTGTAGATCAGCTCTGAACCTTTTTACTAAGCTAAAGGAAATAAATATGATGTCCTTAATTTTACAGTTCAGAAAACCATAAAAGCCAACTGTGAAGGTATAAACAAAAGAATCTAATATGCATAAGATTCTATAGCCATAATACCAGCCTACTTTCGTAGCATATCTTTAGCAAGATGACCGAAAAGCATTTACCACATGATTGGATGTTATTCTATCAGTATTAATCTCACATCTTAATATCATGTACTTCCTGTCCTATGTATGAGCTGCTCAAAAATGGAAATAAGCAAGAAAATAAATGCAGATTACCAAAATCGTTTATGGAACAAGTGTGCGCAAGCTATATGCATCAAACGGACCAGTGCATGCATTCTCAATATCAGATGACATTGGAGAACCTTCAGGTAGCACAAAAAGTAGAATGGAAATACATTCGAAATAGTTACCTTGTCTTTCTTTTATTCCCCTAAAGATCAAGCAATGCAAAATCCGATGTGAAGGATGGGGTATTCTTTGATTGCATACACGCACTGAAATCTGCTCACAAACATGGATAGACGCAAATGGACAGTGTTTGCAAGATGAAAAGCATCTCATCCAGCTTATTTTGAATAAAAAGATAAAGCCAAATTATTAAAAAATAAGAGTATACCTGCTTCCCTCTTTCCCTGGGTACATTCATCAATAGACATAATTCTCCGTCTGCCTTCCTTTTGAGTATCTGCATAAGACAATTGATCAAACACATAAATTAAAAAATAGAAAAGTACCATGCAGCAAACAGATAGTATCTGAGTGGAGCAAAAGAAACATGAGAAACATGACCAAGCAATCTAAATCAAGGGACTCGGCTCGTGCCAAAAATAAAATAATGGACATAGGCTGCAACAAGTCACAGCCATGTCACACATCAAACATGGAAGCCAAATCAAAAGGGAAAAGTTGGGAAACATGACCAAATCGACAACTATAACTAAAAAACCAATTGGATCAGATGCTCACCACAATCGCATCAAATGTTGAAGCATCCATCTTGTGTTCCTCTCAGTTTGTGGCACGGTGCGATTTCTTGGGGCATCTTTTATAAGCCGCTAATCTGTAAAATATAGAATTCTTGGGGCATTTCTCGAGGCATTTTTTATAAGTATTACTGCAGTTTTCAAGACTTAAATTGTGGGCTTATCATTTGGACAAGATGGAATTTTCTGAAGATTAGTTAAATCAAAGTTGTAGGCAATACAAAATATAGGTTTCATTAAAATGTATATTGATGAAAAGGAAAAGGGTATACCATCCAGCTCAACAACAATATTCGGATGTAAAATCGCTTGGATTTTATGATTACTTACTTCAAGCTTGGTACACAGGTTGCTATATAACATTTGCATCCTGATTACCTGCATGTAAACAGAGCAAAAAATGATAAATCTTAATTGTGTAGGTACCCTATTAAATAAAGAGTTACAATTTGGATGTAAAAAGAAGGAGCTACAATCTCCCTATTAGGATTTATGCACGAAAATGTTGCCCAAATAAAAACAACAGTAACCTACAAATAATCCCCTTGCCCATAGTATCAAAGAAGACCATCCTGTAGCAGACCCAGCACCTAACAAAATCAGTTAGATCCACTGGTAACACATACACATAGATAAAGATATAGATCAGAGATTCAAAGATTCAAGGTTGGTTGAGGATTCTAGGTAGAGAGATAGAGGAAGAGAGAAGGAGGAGATGGTTACCTATCAGCAGGCAAAACGTACGCCCAGAGCTCACTAGAGGATTCGGTTTCCATACAGAGAGATGCCTAGGATGTGTGACTTTGTTCTAGACGCGGAAAATTTCCAGCCGAGGTGAACAAGGTGGTGGTGGAGGCCAAACCCCTCCATCGTTCCACATTCGCTCGTCTGATCCCCCACATCCAACGCTGCCTCCTCTAGCCATGGCTCCCTGCTCCTCCCAGCGGCCACTCATGTCGGGGAGCAGCAGCGGCAGAGAGGCGCAACTAACACCAAATACATTATTAGATACCAAACAACAAAAAGTCAATATTTCTCCTCGAAACACACCTGGACCAAAATATCCAGAGAGTAAAATCAGATCGACATGAATTTTATCGTCAAAAGAAGATTCAAATTTACATTATGACATACACACCATCGCATGTGGGGGGTGTGGCTATGTCAGCATATTAATGAAGGATCTTAAATCTCATGAATTAGTATCATGTAGCTGGAACACATCTAGAGGTACTTAAGTTTTTGAGGTTATTTACCTTGAACATCATTGGACTAAAACTGCTAGTGTCCTTGAGCATGCTTCTATTTGTTTCTTCCCTGCAAGGAATATTGGCGGATGAAACCATGACCTGCATAGAATAAATAGGACAAAAAAGCAATGAATCTTCATCTGTGTGACATGGTTCCCTACCTAGAGTTGCATTCGGGTTTGGGACATGAACCTTCGTTGAGAAAGGGGCCCTAGGCCGGCGTTGTGAGATCTTGCCTTACTCGTCCGCACCTGGCATCACCGGCCTCGGTTCAACACATGTCCTCATCCTGCTGAGAACCAAGCAAGATGAAGGGGAGGAGTCAAACTGAGCAAGATGAAGGGGGGAGGGCAGCAGCGTCCCACAAACCTTTATTCAACTCCGGATAGAAAGGCGACGCGGAGGACAGCTGCGGTTTGAGTGGGGCTGCAAAGCCGCTTGCAGTGCGCCCACAACTCGGAGGAGAAGTGCCGGCTGCGTCGCTGGATCGACCGGGGCGAGAGAGGACATCACGCGGGGAGGCGCGCACAAGCAAAAGGGCATCCCCGTCGCCGGCGGAGAAGGGATCTCGAGCCCAATGCGGTGGTGGATGGGCTCCCCGAGGAGGCGCGCCGCCGAACCTCTGGCGGCGGTGGGCGGTGAGCAGGGCGGACGGGGCATGCCATACGCGAGGCTCCCCGCTCGCGCCGACTCGGCGCTCGCGCGCAAGGCGACCCAGCGACATCAAAGACGCTGCGGCGATTGTCTCAGACGAGGGAGAGAGAAGGGCGAAAGGACAGAGATGGGATTGGGGAAGAGACCGGCGGCTGCGGCGACTGGGAAGGGTTTCGTCCTGGACTGATTTTTTCTCACGTATTCTCCTTATTTGAGCCAATTAGATAGCACCACGTGGATCAGCAGTGGTAGCTGAAAAAGGCAACGGCCAGCCCGTGCGTGCCAAGTTGCCTGCGTGGATGCCCTGTGAGGCCCCCGTTGGGGGGCATCTGTTATAGGTTAGATACTACCTTGCATGACGCCAGCTGCTTGGATATGGTTCATCAGTTCTTGTTATATATAGTTTTATGGTCTTTTCTTGTGATCGTCCGTACATGAAGTTTTGCATTTTAGTTACTTTTATTATATTGCATGCAGCAGTTATAACGGAATGTCATTTCCTGTAGTATTGTATGATCGACCAAACACATTGTTTTATTTGTTTATTTGTTTATTTTCATGCGAGTGAAGTCGTTGCTACGAGAGCATAGCCTAGTATTGGTGTTGTGTTTCGCCGACTGATGGCGTACGTGTATCCGGCAGACCACTAAGAAGATGCCACTTGTAATTATTATCAAGTGGTGTGTCCATTATTAGGCTAGCCATAGTGCTAGTATCATAGCTAGTATCATGCATCCTAGCTCCACCAAAAATGCTGATGTGGCAGGTAATTATGGATGAGAGAGGAGATTAGACTATCATAGGTAGATACTGTATCATAGCGCACATCACGAGAAAAGTTAGTCAAATAAATCTTGTACACATATTTATATTGAGATTCTACAAATCAATTAATATAGCAAAACTATGATACTAGTCTATGATACTATGCATTATGGATCTAGTATCATAGAAAAGTGTCATATACATGATACTACTATATGATACTATCCACTATGGTTAGCCTTAATGGCACATACCACTAGTAGTGAACACATTAGTGGCGTGCCCATAATGGCATGCCATAGACAAACTTTACTAGTGGCGCCCACCAGTAATATAAGAGCACGCCATGCACTATGTGTAATTTTTGGCTGAAAAAAAGACGCACTAAATTTATGATAGTCGTCAAAAGCACTCCAATCCAGCGGCGGGCTATCCATGGTGTTTTTTTGTGAGCGCAAGATATGTGGATCCATGTGCATGATGTTTTCTCAAGATACAACTTATTACTCCAAATGCATGCCTGGATGAGTTACAAGTAATGTTATATATTTATTGTACTGAATATATGATCGACCAAATGCATAGTTCTATTTACTTTATTTTCCATTTTCTTGGAACGAACCGGTGAAGACACTCGTCTGTTTAGTTTGGCAATCAAGTAGTCCCACTATTTGACAAAAAAAATTGGGTTCCAACATGGTGATTCCGCTGGGAACACAGACCTGGATGTGTGGCTATGAGAAAGAGCATTGGTATTGATAGTGATTCGTCAGCATTTGGAGCAAGCACAAATGAGAGTGAAAACGCAGGCAGACAAAAAGTGGTTGGAGGCTGGAGCGATATCCTTCAACGTTGGCCACATGGTGTACCTACGGCTACAACCATATGTACATGCCTCGGTGGTGCTGCGAGTGTTGCAGAAGCTAGGATTCAAATATTTTGGGCCATACAAGATCGTTGCACGCGTGGTCTATGTGTCGTACACTAGTAGAAAAAGAGGCTTCCGTCCATCCCTATTAGTCCCGGAAATATTCGAACCGCGACTAAAGGGGGCTTTAGTCGCGGTTCGTGAGGCGACCCGCGACTAATGCTCCATCCGAGACGAAATGGTACCCCTTTAGTCGCGGTTGGTAACACCAACCAGGACTAAAAGGGCTATGAAGGGATGCGGCCGGTGGAAAAACCTTTAGTCCCGGTTGGGGACACCAACCGGGACTAAAGGGCCCTTTAGTCCCGGTTGGTGTCCCCAACCGGGACTAAAGGTTTTTCCGAGTTTTTTACTCCCACGCAGCCTGCACACACACACACACACACACCCCCCCCGGATCGCCTTTTTTTGGTTTGTAAAATACAAAAGAAAATGATAGAAAATTCAAAAAAAAATTTGTTTTCATATTCTTGTATGTTATGCAACCTACTATTCGGAGAAATTAAGAAATTTGAATTTTCACTTTTTTTGCAAAAAAAGTTTAAAAAATGGTAAAACCGCAATAACTTTTGCATACGACATCGGAAAAAAACGTATAATATATCAAAAAAATCCTGGAAAAAAGTTACATCCGAATTCACCCGGGTTTACCCGGTTAGCCAATTTTTAGATTCTCAAAATTCCAAATGAAAATATGAAAGCAGGAAGATTTCAGTTTTTGCTATAAATTATGGATTTTATATTTTTTAAATTTTTCAAAAAAATAAAATTAATAATTGCATCCAGCATAAAGATTACTATTACTTTTACCCAATTTTAAGATTTTCAAATTTTTAGGTTTTAGGTTTGGCAAAAAAAATATTTAAAATATTTAAAAAATTTAAAATAAAAAAAATAAAAAATTTAATGTTTATTTATTTATTCACGATTATTATTACATTATTTTTTTGTTTATGAAAAAATTATTTGAAATTCAAACAATAACAAAATGTGACATCGACCAACATGTTAATAGGATTGATATGATACTAGTATCACATACATGTGCGCGTAGCACTTGGATGCGGGATGGAATGGAACTCGGAAGTTAAGCGTGCTAGAGGTGGAGTAGTGGGAGGATGGGTGACCGAGCGGGAAGTTTGACCACGAGTAAGTAATTTGACTAGAGATAAGTGTAGTTAGATAGAGATAGAGACTAAGCTATGCAAATAACTGAAATAATAGAAATTCTGAAAATAAATAGAAAAAAAAACGGAGTGAAAAAAATTAGAAACCCAAATGAATTAAAAAAATTAAGGAAATAGCCTTTAGTCCCGGGTGGGGACACAAACCGGGACTAAAGGTCCTTCGCCCAGGCGCACGCTAGCCGCCCACGTGGACGGGCCTTTAGTCGCGGTTCGTAAGCAACCACGACTAAAGGGTGGGGGGGGCTTTAGTCGCGCTTAGTTGGTCGCGGTTGCGCAACCGCGACTAAAGGCAGTTGCGAACCGCGACCAATGACCCTTTTTCCACCAGTGGTATAAACTCCAGCTGCCTGAATCTTCATAAATCCATCTAATCATTCACGTTTCGCAGCTGAAGAAGGTGTATCATCCTACATAGAATGTAAGTGTTGAGTTACCATTATCTCTGCTTGATGTTTCAGCAATTCAGCCTATGCGCATTCTCGAGGATCAGCTGGTATGCCGCGTAGGCAAACAGGTGCCGCAGCTGCGTGTGGAGTGGGCGGGTTTGCCACCCTCCTGGGAGCCTCTCGTCGCCATCATCAACGCGTACTCGCACTGACCAGCTTGGGGACAAGCTGGAACTTCAAGGAGGGTATTGTCACGACTACGTACCTGGAGCAAGCACTCAAGGAATGGAGGCGGGCTGACTACCATTAGCGCATCAAGGAAGCCCACCAGGCGCAAGACCTCGAGGCCCAGAGACGACTAAGGCCCACAGAATGGAAGAGTGTACAAGGGGATCGGCGTCGCCGACCAAGGGGGCATTCAATCATTTTGTAACTAATTGAGACATCCCGAGTGGATCATCTCTCCTCCCTCTTCCGAGATAGCTCGTGATTCTCGAACCATGGCGTGACGCCTGGGAATTGTATCGAATCCTTGAATCATCATGTGTTAGAGTCGTGAGTGATCTCACAGATTGTTGATGGGCCTAGCCGCTATCGGGGTCCAATTAGCCAAATTTCTCGGGCGAAAGGGATGCAAGCTAACGCCCGAGCTTCAGGATGGAGCAACCAAGCAGCTAGGAAATGATGGAGACTATTGACGACTAAAACACACATGCGTGCATCTACGCAGCTATAGACTGGTTCTCCCCTGCGGCCGTTTCCATCACCGTCGCCGGCGGCCATAGCACGTCGACGAGGTCGGCTGTTTCGACTGCGCGTCTCCTGTTTGGTACACCGTTTTCGTTGTGTCATGCACGCCAGCAGCCTCGTGCCCGGGAGATCGTGAGATCCCCCTACGATTGAGGACACATGGCCCGATCCAGGCCATTGATGGAGCTCGTGCCAATGGCAGGCGGGTCCCAGGCCATGGAGCGGATGAGGTGGTTGAGGAATATTTTGGACAACTCTGGGTCGTAACGTCGAGGACTGATTTCTGGCGAGTAAAGCTAACATGCGAAGCCATACACCAAAAGATTTAGTTTCTCGGCCGATTTCTAAAGTATTTCCAAGGCCGTAGAGACTTACCTGGCAGTTGCAAGGAGGCTGATGTCTACTCACACTTCTTTTCCTGTAGACAGTGTTGGGCCTCCAAGAGCAGAGGTTTGTAGAACAGCAGCAAGTTTCCCTTAAGTGAATCACCCAAGGTTTATTGAACTCAGGGAGGAAGAGGTCAAAGATATTCCTCTCAAGCAACCCTGCAATCACGATACAAGAAGTCTCTTGTGTCCCCAACACACCTAATACATTTGTCAGATGTATAGGTGCACTAGTTCGGCGAAGAGATAGTGTAATACAAGTGGTATGAATGAATATGAACAGTAGTAACGGCGCCAGAAAATAGCTTGTCTGGCGTGCGATTGATGGTAGTAATATTGCAGGAAGTAAAGATGCGGTAAAACAAGTAAATAAGCGATGATTGCAGTATTTGGAAACAAGGCCTAGGGATCATACTTTCACTAGTGGACACTCTCAACATTGCAATCATAAAGGAATATAAATAAGCACTTCACTATGCTACTCCGAATTACTCTTTGGCAAGATAACGAACACTAATTCATCATGTAGGCAAACCTTAAAGATGTATTCCCAAGTACTAATAAACACCCCACGCCGTCACTCGTGAGCATTCATAGGAGGTACTAACACACCAAAATTTCATAGAGACATCCAACTCAAATCATAACTCAGTGAATAAGTATTCTGTGAAATATAGCCTAAGAGACCCACACGGTGCACACACTGTCACCTTTACACACGTGGGACAAGGAGTCTCCGGAGATCACATAAGTAAAATCCACTTGAATAGCTTAACGGCATCTAGATTACAAGCTCATCATATGGATCTCAATCATGTAAAGCAGCTCATGAGATCATTGTATTGAAGTACATAGAGAGAGAGATGAACCACATAGCTACCGGTACAGCCCTTAGCCTCGATGGAGAACTACTCCCTCCTCATGGGAGACAACATCGGTGATGAAGATGGCGGTGGTGTCGATGGAGATGCCTTCCGGGGGCACTTCCCCGTCCCGGCGGCGTGCCGGAACAGAGATTTCTGTCCCCCAGATCTTGGCTTCGCGATGGCGGCGGCTCTGGAAGGTTTCTCGTACCGTGGCTTTTTCGTATCAAAGATTTAGGTCAGTGACCTTTAAATAGGCGAAGAGGCGGAGTCGGAAGGGTTACGGGGGCGCCACACAATAGGGGGCCCCCCTTGGGCCGCGCCGCCCTACTGTCTGGTGGCCCTGTGGCTCTCCTCTGGTGGCTCTCGGGTGTTCTGGAAGCTTCCTGGATTTCTAAGATGCTGGGCGTTGATTTCGTCCAATTCCGAGAATATTTCCTTACTAGGATTTCTGAAACCAAAAACAGCAGAAAACAGGAACTGGCACTTCGGCATCTCGTCAATAGGTTAGTTCCGGAAAACGCATCAAAACGATATAAAGTGTGAACAAAACATGTAGGTATTGTCATAAAACAAGCATGGAACATAAGAAATTATAGATACGTTTGAGACGTATCAGAGGCTTCCGATGCAGGGTGGAGGAGATGCACGCGGGCAAGGTGGAAGTGGGCCGGGGTGTGGCGGCGCCCACTCCGCTAGCAAGGGGGTGATGCCCCACCTTGATCGCAACGGTACCACCGTGGAGGCGCTCATGGGAGGCACGTTCCCCGGTGGTTAATCCAGTGCGGCATGGAGGTGCTCATGAGGCGGACGGTGGTCGTGCTCCACCACCCCGCATCTGACTGGAGCTCCTAGGACGATGACTACTGCAACGCTAGCCGCTGCGGTTGTGCGAGTGTAGCCAATGGAAGAGATGTAAAAAAATGTTGTATGCTACAGTCGCTGGGAGCCTGAACACTATGTTGGCAACTGCATCAAAGAGAAAGTATGCTTCATGTGTGGTGTGCTAGGGCATCACATGAACAACTGTGAGTTGTGGTGCAAGCCGATTCCCATGGCGCAGTACGTGGTCAGTGCGAACAACGGACCATGATTCTTTCATGTCAATGTTGTGGACAGAGGTGCTTCGCAGTGGCTAAATCTGAACAATTGTGGTATTATCCAAGTAATATATGGGGCAATATCTCTTCGGGAGCGCGAAATGAAGATGTGTGAAGCTTGGGATGCGAAGTGGCCATGGCCGGTTCGACAGTTGGTAGAGAAGAAGTATCTAGTGAGATTTCCACTGCACAAGAAGGTTAGTGATCTAGTTGATACTACTTCAATCAATCTAAAGGTAGGAGGCATGGAGCGTGTAATAGTCAAAATCATAGGATGGGAAAGTGATATATCTGATGCAAAGTGATATATCTGATGCAGGTGAACTAAAGGAATGTTGGGTTTAGACAAGAGGGATTCCCCCTAAATTGGTTTCCTGGGATGTGATTGCTCGGATTACAAAGACCCTTAGAGTTGCTTCTTGATGTGGATCGAGGTAGAATTTGCAAATACATCTATGAAATCATTGGAGTGCATTTGTCAGTGAAAGCTACAAACAAAACTCCGGAAGAAAGAGTTTATGTGATAAAAAATAAATTCTACTGGCTATTCTTTGATGTGGAAGAGGAAGCTGGTGATGGAAACAATGGTAATAACAATGATGGTAATGATCCTGATGTTGTTGGGCCGAGTAATGAAAAGGAACAAGAAGGGTTTGATGAATTGAAGAACATGACTGAAGGAGGAAACAATGATACACACCCTCAAATGCATGGAGTGCAGTTTGGTTCACTTGCGAATGGGGATAAGGGACATGGTGCCAAAAGTTGTCTTGTAGTAATTAATGTGGATGAGGTCAATAGCTTCCAGCCACTGATTGAATACGGGATGGTGGATGATGATGCTATGGATCAGCTGGTCTTAGTGTAGTAAATATTATCGAAGTTGCAACCAAAGGAGTTGAGGGAGATACCAACGCAGATGTGGTGATGGAGAGTGGTGATCGTGGAAAGGAAGTTGGACTGAGATAGACCCAGACTAGAGATGACGGTGTTGCTGAGAAGACAATAGATGCGCCTATGGCAATTTTTGATAAAGATCACGCGACAGAAGCAAAAGCAATGGCGAGGAAAACAAAAAGGAGCAAATGGGCCCCTGTCTTTCCGTTGAGGCAAAGTGAGAGGATTACTAGAGATGGTAAAACGGCGCTGGATAAAGCTACATCTCTACTGGAGATTAAAAAAACCCTGGAAAAACCTGTTGGTAAATCATCGAAACTACTCAACCATTCTTTTGCTAGCACCCCCTCTTCTAGCTTAGTACAAAAAAGCTTAATTGGTTAATGTATCTTTGGGAAATAATGATACTTGCATTAGCAGTAACGTATATAATATGAAATTGTTAGAGAAAAAACGGATGGAAATGCTTAGAGATGAACAGCCTGATATTTTCTTGCCAAATGATATTGATTACACGTTAGAGGACGCCATGGAGGATCATTTTAGGGATAATGATTAGAATGTAAATGAGGAGAATGAAAATGAGTTGGATGGTTAATTAAATGACTTGCATGAATCTTCGTATAGACTTAGGAAGCCTGGTAGAAAAAAACAATGAGAATAAATATGATGATGAGGATGAATATTGAAATTTGGAATGTAAGGACTTAAACACTGATGGTAAAATAATAGATGTAAATGATGTGTTGAAAAAATCTTGTCCAGACATTATTGTTTTGTCGGAAACGTAGAAATAGGATTTTAGTCCTTGTGTTGTCTTAAGCTTTGGCCAATTTCCACAACTTTGAGTGGTGTTAGCTCGCAGCAGTGGGTACTGTTGGGGCATTCTGGTGGGTATTAACCTTGAGATGTTTGAAATCTTTTCCTGGAACAAAAAAAAGATTTGTGTTATGGTTTCTTTGAAAAATAATAAAGGCAGGTTTATTTGGAACTTCGTTGTATGGCACGACATATGAAGAGCATAAGAAGGAGTTTTTGGATGAGCTATCATCTTTAACTCGAAACAATAATTTACTCATTGTTTTTGGAGGTGACTTTAATTTGGTGAGGAAATATGAAGATAAGAATAATGAGGTAATAAATTTGAAGTGGACGAATAATTTCAATGACTTCAATAATGTTGCTGGTCTAATGGAACTTCAGATCTCTAATAGGAGATTTACTTGGTTGAACAATCAGACAGTGCTAATTATGGCTAACCTGGATATAATTTGTTGTCTCAACGTGTTGGGAAGCCTACTTTCACTAGTAGAAAAAGGGGCATTAGTCCCGGTTGGTAATGGACATTAGTCCCGGATTCGCAACCGGGATTAATTATGCGAGACTAAAGGCCCCCCTTTAGTCGCGATTGCTTACGAACCACGATTAAAAGGGCCATCCATGTGGGCTGCTGATACGTCTCCGACGTATCGATAATTTCTTATGTTCTATGCCATATTATTGATGATACCTACATGTTTTATGCACACTTTATGTCATATTCGTGCATTTTCTGGAACTAACCTATTAACAAGATGCCGAAGTGCCGGTTCTCGTTTTCTCGCTGTTTTTGGTTTCAGAAATCCTAGTAACGAAATATTCTCGGAATTGGACGAAACGAAGACCCAGGGGCCTATTTTGCCACGAACCTTCCGGAAGACCGAAGAGCATACGAAGTGGGGCCACGAGGTGGCGACACCACATGGCGGCGCGGCCAAGGGGGCCCGCGCCGCCCTATGGTGTGGGCCCCTCGTTAGCCCCCCGACTCGCCCTTCCGCCTACTTAAAGCCTCCGTCGCGAAACCCCCGATGCGAAAAACCACGATACGGAAAACCTTACCGAGACGCCGCCGCCGCCGATCCCATCTCGGGGGATTCTGGAGATCTCCTCCGGCACCCTGCCGGAGAGGGGATTCATCTCCCGGAGGACTCTACACCGCCATGGTCGCCTCCGGAGTGATGAGTGAGTAGTTCACCCCTGGACTATGGGTCCATAGCAGTACCTAGATGGTTGTCTTCTCCTCATTGTGCTTCATTGTCGGATCTTGTGAGCTGCCTAACATGATCAAGATCATCTATCTGTAATTCTCTATGTTGCGTTTGTCGGGATCCGATGGATAGAGAATACCATGTTATGTTAATTATCAAGTTATTACATATGTGTTGTTTATGATCTTGCATGCTCTCCGTTACTAGTAGAGGCTCTGGCCAAGTTTTTGCTTTTAACTCCAAGAGGGAGTATTTATGCTCGATAGTGGGTTCATGCCTCGCATTGACACCGGGACAAGTGATGGAAAGTTCTAAGGTTGTGCTGTGTCTGTTGCCACTAGGGATAAAACATTGGCGCTATGTCCGAGGATGTAGTTGTTGATTACATTACGCACCATACTTAATGCAATTGTCTGTTGCTTTGCAACTTAATACCGCAAGGGGTTCGGACGATAACCGAAGGTGGACTTTTTAGGCATAGATGCAGTTGGATGGCGGTCTATGTACTTTGTCGTAATGCCCAATTAAATCTCACTATACTTATCATGCCATGTATGTGCATTGTTATGCCCTCTCTATTTGTCAATTGCCCGACTGTAATTTGTTCACCCAACATGCTTTTATCTTATGGTAGAGACACCTCTAGTGAACTGTGGACCCCGGTCCATTCTTTTAATACTCGAAATACAAATCTGCTGCAATACTTGTTTTACTCGTTTTCTCTGCAAACAATCATCTTCCACACAATACGGTTAATCCTTTGTTACAGCAAGCCGGTGAGATTGACAACCTCACTCGTTTCGTTGGGGCAAAGTACTTTGGTTGTGTTGTGCAGGTTCCACGTTGGCGCCGGAATCTCCGGTGTTGCGCCGCACTACATCCCGCCGCCATCAACCTTCAACGTGCTTCTTGACTCCTACTCGGTTCGATTAAACCTTGGTTTCTTACCGAGGGAAACTTGCCGCTGTGCGCATCACACCTTCCTCTTGGGGTTCCCAACGGACGTGTCAACTACACGCATCAAGCAAATTTCTGGCGCCGTTGCCGGGGAGATCAAGACACGCTGCAAGGGGAGTCTCCACTTCTCAATCTCTTTACTTTGTTTTTGTCTTGCTTTATTTTATTTACTACTTTGTTTGCTGCATTATATCAAAACACAAAAAAAATAGTTGCTAGTTTTACTTTATTTACTGTCTTGCACTCTATATCAAAAACACAAAAAAAAATTAGTTTACTTGCATTTACTTTATCTAGTTTGTTTTATTTACTACTGCTAAAATGGCCAACCCTGAAAATACTAAGTTGTGTGACTTCACTAGCACAAATAATAATGATTTCCTATGCACACCTATTGCTCCACCTCGCTACTACAGCAGAATTCTTTGAAATTAAACCTCGCTTTATCGAATCTTGTCATGAGAGAGCAATTTTCCGGTGTTAGTTCCGATGATGCTCGCTGCCCATCTCAATAATTTTGTTGAATTATGTGAAATGCAAAAGTATAAAGATGTAGATGGTGACATTATAAAATTAAAACTGTTCCCTTTCTCATTAAGAGGAAGAGCTAAAGATTGGTTGCTATCTCTCGCCTAAGAATAGTATTGATTCATGGACTAAATGCAAGGATGCTTTTATTGGTAGATATTATCCCCTGCTAAAATTATATCTTTGAGGAGTAGCATAATGAATTTTAAACAATTGGATAATGAACATGTTGCTCAAGCTTGGGAAAGAATGAAATCTCTAGTTAAAAATTGCCCAACCCATGGATCGACTACTTGGATGATCATCCAAACCTTCTATGCGAGACTAAATTTTTCTTCGCGGAATTTATTGGATTCAGCTGCTGGAGGTACCTTTATGTCCATCACTCTTGGTGAAGCAACAAAGCTCCTTGATAATATGATGGTTAATTACTCCGAATGGCACACGGAAAGAGCTCCACAAGGTAAGAAGGTAAATTCGTTGAAGAATCCTCTTCCTTGAATGATAAGGTTGATGCTATTATGTCTATGCTTGCGAATGATAGGACTAATGTTGATCCTAATAATGTTCCATTAGCTTCATTGGTTGCCCAAGAAGAACATGTTGATGTAAACTTCATTAAAAATAATAATTTCAACAACAATGCTTATCGGAACAATTCTAGTAATAACTATAGGCCATATCCTTATAATAATGGTAACGGTTATGCTAATTCTTATGGGAATTCTTACAACAATAATAGGAATACACCCCCTGGACTTGAAGCTATGCTTAAAGAATTTATTAGTACACAAACTGCCTTTAACAAATCTGTTGAGGAAAAGCTCAATAAAATTGATATTCTTGTTTCTAGAGTTGATAGTCTTGCATCTGATGTTGATCTTTTGAAATCGAAAGTTATGCCTAATAGGGATATTGAAAATAAATTTTTTACTACAGCAAATGCCATCCAAGTTAGAATTAATGAGAATATAAGATTAATGGCTGAACTGCGTGCTAGGTGGGATAGAGAAGAAAATGAAAAACTAGCTAAAAAGGAAAATGTAGCTAAAGTTTGGACTATTACCACCACTAGCAATGCTAATAATTCACATTTTGCTGCACCTCCTACTATCAATGGTAAAATAATTGGTGTTGGCAATGCTTCTACTCCTAGTGCAAAGCGCGCAAAATTACTCGAAACTGCTAAAACTGCTGAAACCGCTTGTGATAAAACTGCTGAAATTTTTTCCAACCTTGGGGATGATAATCCCATTGCTTTAGATTGTAATGATTTAGATTTTGATGATTGCCATATCTCTGAAGTTATAAAGTTCTTGCAAAAACTTGCTAAAAGTCCCAATGCTAGCGCTGTAAACTTGGCTTTCACAAAACATATTACAAATGCTCTCATAAAAGCTAGAGAAGATAAACTAAAACTTGAAACTTCTATTCCTAGAAAGCTAGAGGATGGTTGGGAGCCCATCATTAAAATGAGAGTCAAAGATTTTGATTGTAATGCTTTATGTGATCTTGGTGCAAGTATTTCTGTTATGCCTAAGAAAGTCTATGATATGCTTGACTTGCCACCATTGAAAAATTGTTATTTGGATGTTAATCTCGCTGATAATGCTAAAAAGAAACCTTTGGGGAAGGTTGATAATGTTCATATTATGGTTAACAATAACCTTGTCCCCGTTGATTTTGTTGTCTTGGATATTGAATGCAATACATCTTGCCCCATTATATTGGGAAGACCTTTTCTTCGAACCGTTGGTGCTACTATTGATATGAAGGAAGGTAATATTAAATATCAATTTCCTCTCAAGAAAGGTATGGAACACTTCCCTAGAAAGAGAATGAAGTTACCTTATGATTCTCTTATTAGAACAAATTATGATGTTGATGCTTCGTCTCTCGATGTTACTTGAGTTACACTTTCTGCGCCTAGCTGAAAGGCGTTAAAGAAAAGCGCTTATGGGAGACAACCCATGTTTTTACTCCAGTATTTTTGTTTTATATTTGTGTCTTGGAAGTTTTTTACTACTGTAGCAACCTCTCCTTATCTTATTTTTTAGTTTTGTTGTGCCAAGTAAAGTCTTTGATAGTAAAGTAACTACTAGATTTGGATTACTGCGCAGTTCCAGATTTCTTTGCTGTCACGAATCTGGGTCTACCTCCCTGTAGGAAGCTCAGAAAATTAAGCCAATTTACGTGCATGATCCTCAGATATGTACGCAACTTTCATTCAATTTGAGAATTTTCATTTGAGCAAGTCTGGTGGCCTAATAAAATCCATCTTTACGGACTGTTCTGTTTTGACAGATTCTGTCTTTTATTTCGCATTGCCTCTTTTGCTATGTTGGATGAATTTCTTTGATCCATTAATGTCCAGTAGCTTTATGCAATGTCCAGAAGTGTTAATAATGATTGTGTCACCTCTGAACATGTGAATTTTTATTATGCACTAACCCTCTAATGAGTTGTTTCGAGTTTGGTGTGGAGGAAGTTTTCAAGGATCAAGAGAGGAGTATGATGCAATATGATCAAGGAGAGTGAAAGCTCTAAGCTTGGGGATGCCCCGGTGGTTCACCCCTGCATATTTTAAGAAGACTCAAGCATCTAAGCTTGGGGATGCCCAAGGCATCCCCTTCTTCATCGACAACATTATCGGGTTCCTCCCCCGAAACTATATTTTTATTCCGTCACATCTTATGTACTTTGCTTGGAGCGTCGGTTTGTTTTTGTTTTTTGTTTTGTTTGAATAAAATGGATCCTAGCATTCACTTTATGGGAGAGAGACACGCTCCGCTGTAGCATATGGACAAGTATGTCCTTAGGCTCTACTCATAGTATTCATGGCGAAGTTTCTTCTTCGTTAAATTGTTATATGGTTGGAATTGGAAAATGCTACATGTAGTAACTCTAAAATGTCTTGGATAATTTGATACTTGGCAATTGTTGTGCTCATGTTTAAGCTCTTGCATCATATACTTTGCACCCATTAATGAAGAAATACTTAGAGCTTGCTAATTTGGATTGCATATTTGGTTTCTCTAGAGTCTAGATAACATCTAGTATTGAGTTTTGAACAACAAGGAAGACGGTATGGAGTCTTATAATATTTACAATATGTCTTTTATGTGAGTTTTGCTGTACCGTTCATCCTTGTGTTTGTTTCAAATAACCTTGCTAGTCTAAACCTTGTATCGAGAGGGAATACTTCTCATGCATCCAAAATCCTTGAGCCAACCACTATGCCATTTGTGTCCACCATACCTACCTACTACATGGTATTTATCCGCCATTCCAAAGTAAATTGCTTGAGTGCTACCTTTAAAATTCCATCATTCACCTTTGCAATATATAGCTCATGGGACAAATAGCTTAAAAACTATTGTGGTATTGAATATGTACTTATGCACTTTATCTCTTATTAAGTTGCTTGTTGAGCGATAACCATGCTTCGGGGACGCCATCAACTATTCTTTGTTGAATATCATGTGAGTTGCTATGCATGTCCGTCTTGTCCGAAGTAAGAGAGATCTACCACCTTCATGGTTGGAGCATGCATATTGTTAGAGAAGAACTTTGGGCCGCTAACTAAAGCCATGATTCATGGTGGAAGTTTCAGTCTTGGACATATATCCTCAATCTCATATGAGAATAATAATTGTTGCCACATGCTTATGCATTAAAGAGGAGTCCATTATCTGTTGTCCATGTTGTCCCGGTATGGATGTCTAAGTTGAGAATAATCAAAAGCGAGAAATACAAAATGCGAGCTTTCTCTCTAGACCTTTGTACAGGCGGCATGGAGGTACCCCATTGTGACACTTGGTTAAAACATGTGCATTGCAAAGATCCGGTAGTCCAAGTTAATTAGGACAAGGTGCGGGCACTATTAGTATACTATGCATGAGGCTTGCAACTTGTAAGATATATTGTACATAACTCATATGCTTTATTACTACCGTTGACAAAATTGTTTCATGTTTTCAAAATAAAAGCTCTAGCACAAATATAGCAATCGATGCTTTCCTCTTTGAAGGACCATTCTTTTTACTTTTATGTTGAGTCAGCTTCACCTATCTCTCTCCACCTCAAGAAGCAAACACTTGTGTGAACTGTGCATTGATTCCTACATACTTGCATATTGTACTTGTTATATTACTCTATGTTGACAATTATCCATGAGATATACATGTTACAAGTTGAAAGCAACCGCTGAAACTTAATCTTCCTTTGTGTTGCTTCAATGCCTTTACTTTGATTTATTGCTTTATGAGTTAACTCTTATGCAAGACTTATTAATACTTGTCTTGAAGTACTATTCATGAAAAGTCTTTGCTTTATGATTCACTTGTTTACTCATGTCATTACCATTGTTTTGATTGCTGCATCCACTACATATGTTTACAAATAGTATGATCAAGGTTATGATGGCATATCACTTCAGAAATTATCTTTGTTATCGTTTTACCTGCTCGGGACGAGCAGAACTAAGATTGGGGATGCTTGATACGTCTCCGACGTATCGATAATTTCTTATGTTTTATGCCATATTATTGATGATACCTACATGTTTTATGCACACTTTATGTCATATTCGTGCATTTTCTGGAACTAACCTATTAACAAGATGCCGAAGTGCCGCTTGTCTGTTTTCTGCTGTTTTTGGTTTCGTAAATCCTAGTAACGAAATATTCTCGGAATTGGACGAAACGAAGACCCGGGGGCCTATTTTGCCACGAACCTTCCAGAAGACCGAAGAGCATACGAAGTGGGGCCACGAGGTGGCGACACCACATGGCGGCGCGGCCAAGGGGGGGCCCGCGCCGCCCTATGGTGTGGGCCCCTCGTTAGCCCCCGACTCTGCCCTTCCGCCTACTTAAAGCCTCCGTCGCGAAACCCCTGATGCGAAAAACCACGATACGGAAAACCTTACTGAGACGCCGCCGCCGCCGATCCCATCTCGGGGGATTCCGGAGATCTCCTCCGGCACCCTGCCGGAGAGGGGATTCATCTCCCGGAGGACTCTACACCGCCATGGTCGCCTCCGGAGTGATGAGTGAGTAGTTCACCCCCGGACTATGGGTCCATAGCAGTAGCTAGATGGTTGTCTTCTCCTCATTGTGCTTCATTGTCGGATCTTCCGAGCTGCCTAACATGATCAAGATCATCTATCCGTAATACTCTATGTTGTGTTTGTCGGGATCCGATGGATAGAGAATACCATGTTATGTTAATTATCAAGTTATTACATATGTGTTGTTTATGATCTTGCATGCTCTCCGTTACTAGTAGAGGCTCTGGCCAAGTTTTTGCTTTTAACTCCAAGAGGGAGTATTTATGCTCGATAGTGGGTTCATGCCTCGCATTGACACCTGGGACAAGTGATGTAAAGTTCTAAGGTTGTGCTGTGTCTGTTGCCACTAGGGATAAAACATTGGCGCTATGTCCGAGGATGTAGTTGTTGATTACATTACACACCATACTTAATGCAATTGTCTCGTTGCTTTGCAACTTAATACCGGAAGGGGTTCGGACGATAACCCGAAGGTGGACTTTTTAGGCATAGATGCGGTTGGATGGCGGTCTATGTACTTTGTCGTAATGCCCAATTAAATCTCACTATACTTATCATGCCATGTATGTGCATTGTTATGCCCTCTCTATTTGTCAATTGCCCGACTGTAATTTGTTCACCCAACATGCTTTTATCTTATGGGAGAGACACCTCTAGTGAACTGTGGACCCCGGTCCATTCTTTTAATACTCGAAATACAAATCTGCTGCAATACTTGTTTTATTGTTTTCTCCGCAAACAATCATCTTCCACACAATACGGTTAATCCTTTGTTACAGCAAGCCGGTGAGATTGATAACCTCACTCGTTTCGTTGGGGCAAAGTACTTTGGTTGTGTTGTGCAGGTTCCACGTTGGCGCCGGAATCTCTGGTGTTGCGCCGCACTACATCCCGCCGCCATCAACCTTCAACGTGCTTTTTGACTCCTACTGGTTCGATTAAACCTTGGTTTCTTACTGAGGGAAACTTGCCGCTGTGCGCATCACACCTTCCTCTTGGGGTTCCCAACGGACGTGTCAACTACACGCATCAGCTGCAGGCGTGCGTCGGGGCGGAGTACCTTTAGTCCGGTTGGTGTGACCAACCGGGACTAAAGGTCTCTGCAGGTTTAGGGTTTAAACCCCTAAATCTGGTTTTGTTTTAGGGTGTTTTTATTTCTTTTATATTTTATTTTGTGTTTTATTTTAGTTTCAAAGAAGTTTCAGTACACATATTGTACGCTACTATATACACGTTACACGTTGATGCATATGAATATACAACTTCAAACAAGTTTGAAATTTCAAACAAGAAGAATTCAAGAGAAATATATAATATTCAATCTCGGGCCGGTGACCATATATAACTTTAAACAAGTTTTCATATACAATTTTCAAGAGGATGTCGGATGCATTAGAAGTTCTTGGTCCTCGTAATAGTGTTGACCATTAGGATGGAGGACCTTCCTCATTAAAAATCCTGCTAATTCCTCTTGAATTGGTCGAAAGCGAGCTTCTGGATCAAGCTTATCCCGCAAGTCACTCCTCCGCAAGTTGATATCCTGAGCCCTCCGCTCAGAGGTGAGTCCCCGGATGAACTCACAAACGTAGTATCCACATAGATTGTTCCCCTTTGGCTGAGTTGAAACATTAGCTAACCTTCTAAATGTTAGCTGATCTTTGAATTCATCGGTTATGTTATCTTTGAACCGTTTCCAAACCCTGCAGGGCAAAGAAACTAAATGAACAAGGGAGTTATTAGTTACTTGATATCAGGAAATGAACGAAAGAGACCGATATAGTGCGCAAATGATTAAAAATAATTACTTTTGTAGCATTAATCTTATGCTGGTGTTGTCAAATTGAATTATTAGCAGAATCCAAAGGAACCTGCGGACACGTTACATGCACAGTCATGCATAACTCATCGATTAGACATAACATGGAGTAAACAAAAGAGAATGTGCATAAGACAAAAACACTCACCCAAAATGGTAAGGAAATAGAATATCACTTTTGAGTTCCTGCTTTGTAAGAAACTTGTACATGTCTCTCTCCACGTCTTGGGGGTGATTTTCTAATACATATCCGTTAATGATATGTGGGTCAATGAACCCAACATCATGGATGTTCCTTCTTTTGCAATCCCCAAGCTTCATTCTGCATAATAGCGTACACAAGAATTAATATAGTTAGGACAATATAGTGCAGGCAATGAACGAGATGAGGTAGAGATTTAATTATAGAAATAAATCACACTTACAGAACGTAGCAACTCAGGAGAGATTTTTCGAGCTCGCGCAGATTGAACAACTGGAACAATTCACTCATATGAAATTGTACATAGTAATGTTTGAAGTGATGCTCCTCTCTAACTTTCGCATAAAAATATTCTTTGCCTGCCTTATTTTTTTATGAAATCCTTGTACCAATATAGCAGCTTTCGCATTTGTGTTGGTAGACTCGCTTCATGCACAGGCTCGACGAGAGGCCCATTAAGCACATATGTAAATGCCACCTTGATACGTCTCCAACGTATCTATAATTTTTAATGTTTCATGCTAGTTTTATGACAATACTTACATGTTTTGCTCACACTTTATAATAATTTTATGCATTTTCCGGAACTAACCTATTAACAAGATGCCGAGGTGTCAGTTCCTGTTTTCTGCTGTTTTTGGTTCCAGAAAGGCTGTCCGGGCAATATTCTCGGAATTCGACGAAACAAAGGCCAAACATCATATTTCACCGAGACGGACCAGGACACCGAAAGAGAGCCGGAGGGGAGGCCTAGGGCTCCCAGACCATAGGCTGGCGCGACCTAGAGGGGGGGCGTGCTGCCCTATGGGGTGGGCCCCCCAGGCACCTCCTTGCGCCGCCTCTTCGCCTATAAAGTCCCTCGCGACGTAAAAACCCAATACCAATTGATGAAACTCCAGAAAGACTCCAGGGACGCCGCCGCCATCGCGAAACTCCGTTTCGGGGGACAGAAGTCTCTGTTCCGGCACGCCGCCGGGACGGGGAATTGCCCCCGGAGTCATCTCCATCGACACCACCGCCATCTTCATCGCCATCGCTGTCTCCCATGATGAGGAGGGAGTAGTTCTCCCCGAGGCTGAGGGCTCTACCGGTAGCTATGTGGTTCATCTCTCTCTCCCATGGTGTGATCTTTATGTGATCATGAGCTTTGTATCACTATTAATCTATGTGCTACTCTAGTGATGTTATTAAAGTAGTCTATTCCTCCTCCATGATGTAATGTTGACGAGTGTGTGCATCATGTAGTACTTGGCGTAGGTTATGATTGTAATCTCTTGTAGATTATGAAGTTAACTATTACTATGCACTCTAGAGGTTACTTTAATATGAACTCCGGATTCACTCTCACGGTGTGACGGTGACGAGTGTGCGCATCGTGTGTGATTCCTTTATGAAGTTGTGGAGCTTGTTTACTCCGGCTTGAGGGTGCTCTTGTAGCCCTACACAATGAATGGTGTTTATTATCCAACAAGAGAGTGTTTGAGATTAGCATTTATTTATTCAGTTATGTGATCATTGTTGAGAGTGTCCACTAGTGAAAGTATGATCCCTAGGCCTTGTTTCTAAGCATTGAAACACCGTTTCCAACAAGTTCTGTTACATGTTTGCTTGCTGCCATCTTTATTTCAGATTGCAATTACTACTTACAATCATCCATTATACTTGTATTTCACTATCTTTTCGCTGGACTAGTGCACCTATACATCTGAAAAGTGTATTAGGTGTGTTGGGGACACACGAGACTTCTTGTATCGTAATTGCAGGGTTGCTTGAGAGGGATATCTTTGACCTCTACCTCCCTGAGTTCGATAAACCTTGGGTGATCCACTTAAGGGAAACTTGCTGCTGTTCTACAAACCTCTGCTCTTGGAGGCCCAACACTATCTACAGGAATAGAAGCGTGTGTAGACATCAAGCTATTTTCTGGCGCCGTTGTCGGGGAGGTAAGGTAAAAGGTATTCACATCCTCCAACTAGTAAGCTATTTCCTAGCACCGTTGCCGGTGTGTGAGTGCTCGAAGCTATTTCCTTTAGATCCTGCAATTATATCTTTTTATTTCTTGTTTTTATTTCACTAGTTAGGCTTAATAGAAAACAACAAAAATATTAGAGATCTTTATAGTATTTATCTTGAGTTAGGACATGAGGTGTTTGAAGAGAAAATTAAAAAACCTATGGAACTCTATATGCATAATAATGGCAATGTTATTAGTATGAATGCTTTGAACACCATTGTTGCTAATGCTATGGAAAATTCTAAGCTTGGGGAAGCTGGTTTTGATGAGCATGATATTTTTAGTCCCCCAAGCATGGAGGAGAAAATTTACTTTGATGATACTTTACCTCCTATATATGATGATTACAATGATGACTATCATATTTTCAGTCCACCTACTATTGAGGAGAAAATTAATTATGATTACAATATGCCTCCTATATATAATGGTTATGGTGATGAGAATAATAATGATAGCTATTTTATTGAATTTGCTCCCACTACAATTAATAGTAATGACTATGCTTATGTGGAGAGTAATAATTTTATGCATGTAGCTCATGATAAGAATGTTTCATGTGATAGTTATATTGTTGAGTTTGTTCATGATGCTACTTAAAGTTATTATGAGAGAGGGAAACATGGTTATATGCATCTTAATAATGTTAAGTTTCCCCTCTTTATGTTGAGAATCTTGAAGTTGCGCTTGTGTTACTTTTCTATGCTTGTTGCATTATGCTTACATGACTTGTTTATTTACAAGATTCCTTTTCATAGGAAGTGGGTTAGACTTAAAAGTGTTTCTTATTTGCTTTTGATGCTCTCTTTTGCTTCAACTCTTATTTCTTGTGCGAGCATCATTAAAATTACCGAGCCCATCTTAATGGCTATAAAGAAAGCACTTCTTGGGAGATAACCCATGTGTTTATTTTGCTACTGTTTTGTTGTGTCTTGGAAGTTGTTACTATTGTAGCAACCTCTTCTTATCTTTATTTTATTGCATTGTTGTGCCAAGTAAAGTCTTTGATAGTAAGGTTGATACTAGATTTGGATTACTGCGCAGAAACAGATTTCTTGCTATCACGAATTTGAGTAGACCTCTCTGTAGGTAACTCGGAAAAATCTGCCAATTTTCGTGTGTGATCTTCAGATATGTACGCAACTTTCATTCAATTTGAGCTTCTTCATCTGAGCATGTTAAGTGCCTCTAAAAAATTCGTCTTTACGGACTGTTCTGTTTTGACAGATTCTGCCTTTTATTTCGCATTGCCTCTTTTGCTATGGTGAATGGATTTCTTTGTTCCATTAACTTTCAGTAGCTTTGTGCAATGTCCAGAAGTGTTAAGAATGATTATGTCACCTCTGAATATGTGAATTTTTGATTATGCACTAACCCTCTAATGAGTTTGTTTTGAGTTTGGTGTGGAGGAAGTTTTCAAGGGTCAAGAGAGGAGGATGATATAATATGATCAAGAAGAGTGAAAAGTCTAAGCTTGGGGATGCCCCTGTGGTTCATCCCTGCATATTTCAAGAAGACTCAAGCATCTAAGCTTGGGGATGCCCAAGGCATCCCCTTCTTCATCGACAACTTATCAGATCACCTCTAGTGAAACTATATTTTTATTCCGTCACATCTTATGTGCTTTACTTGGAGCGTCTGTATGTTTTTATTTTTGTTTGTGTTTGAATAAATTCGGATCCTAGAAATCCATGTGTGGGAGAGAGACACGCTCCGCTTTTTCATTTGAACACTTGTGTTCTTAGTTTTACTTTTAATGTTCTTGGCTAAAGTTAAAAGCTGCTTCGTTCATTGTTATTTGGTTGGAAACAGAAAATGCTTCATGTGGTAATTGGTATATTGTCTTGAATAATTTGATACTTGGCAATTGTTGTGCTCAAATAGATCATGTTTAAGCTCTTGCATCATGTACTTTGTACCTATTCATGAAGAACTACCATAGAGCTTGTTGAAATTTGGTTTGCATGATTGGTCTCTCTAAAGTCTAGATATTTTCTAGTGAAGTGTTTGAACAACAAGGAGACAGTGTACTTATAATGCTTGCAATATGTTCTTATGTAAGTTTTGCTGTACCGGTTCATACTTGTGTTTGCTTCAAACAACCTTGCTAGCCAAAGCCTTGTACTGAGAGGTAATACTTCTCGTGCATCCAAATCCTTGAGGCAAAAACCTATGCCATTTGTGTCCACCATACCTACCTACTATGTGGTATTTCTCTGCCATTCCAAAGTAAATTACTTGAGTGCTACCTTTAAAATTTCATTGTTTGTCTTTGCAATACATAGCTCATGGGAAAATAGCTTAAAAACTATTGTGGTATTGAATATGTTACTTATGTATCTTATTTCTTATAAGTTGCTTGTTGAGCGGTAACCATGTTTTTGGGGGCGCCATCAACTATTACACCTTTGTTGAATATCATGTGAGTTGCTATGCATGTTCGTCTTGTTTGAAGTAAGGGTGATTTATCATGATCAAATGGTTTGAGTATACATATTGCTAGAGAAGAACATTGGGCCGCTAACTAAAGCCATGAATCATGGTGGAAGTTTCAGTTTGGACATTAATCCTCAATCTCTTATGAGAATATTATCTGTTGTTGAATGCTTATGCATTAAAGAGGAGTCCATTATCTGTTTTCTATGTTGTCCCGGTATGGATGTCCTTAGTTGAGATCTATCAAAAACGAGAAATCAAATGCGATCTATCTCCTTGGACCTTTGTACAGGCGGCATAGAGGTACCCCTTTATGACACTTGGTTGAAACATATGTTATGTAATGATAATCCATGTAAATGCAAGCTAATTAGGACAAGGTGCGAGCACTATTGGTATTCTATGCATGAGGCTTGCAACTTATAGGATATCTTATGCATAACACATATGAATTATTACTACCGTTGACAAAATTGTTTCTATGTTTTCAAAATGAAAAGCTCTAGCACAAAAACAGTAATCCATGCTTCCCTCTGCGAAGGGTCCATTCTTTTACTTTATGTTGAGTCAGTTTACCTACTTCCATCTATCTTAGAAGCAAACACTTGTGTCAACTGTGTGCATTGATTCCTACATACTTGCTTATTTGCATTCATCATATTACTTTGTTTTGACAATTATCCATGAGATATATCCATGAGATAAACATGTTGAAGTTGAAAGCAACCACTGAAACTTATATCTTCCTTTGTGTTGCTTCAAAACTTTCTACTAAGAATTTATTGCTTTATGAGTTAACTCCTGTGCAAGTCTTATAGATGCTTGTCTTGAAAGTACTATTCATGAAAAGTCTTTGCTATATGATTCAGTTGTTTAAGTCATTGTCTTTACCATTGCTTTGAATCACTGCATTCATCTCATATGCTTTACAATAGTATGATCAAAATTATGTTAGTAGCATCTCACTTCAGAAATTATTCTTTTTATTGTTTACCTACTCGAGGGCGAGTAGGAACTAAACTTGGGTATGCTTGATACGTCTCCAACGTATCTATAATTTCTGATGTTCCATGCTAGTTTTATGACAATACCTACATGTTTTGCTTACACTTTATAATGATTTTATGCATTTTCCGGAACTAACCTATTAACAAGATGCCGAGGTGCCAGTTCCTGTTTTCTGCTGTTTTTGGTTCCAGAAAAGCTGTTCGGGCAATATTCCCGGAATTCGACGAAACAAAGGCCAAACATCATATTTCACCGAGACGGACCAGGACACCGAAAGAGAGCCGGAGGGGAGGCCCAGGGCTCCCAGACCATAGGCTGGCGCGGCCTGGAGGGGGAGGGGGCGCGCCGCCCTATGGGGTGGGCCCCCCAGGCACCTCCTTGCGCCGCCTCTTCGCCTATAAAGTCCCTCGCGACGTAAAAACCCAATACCAATTGACGAAACTCCAGAAAGACTCCAGGGACGCCGCCGCCATCGCGAAACTCCGTTTCGGGGGACAGAAGTCTCTGTTCCGGCATGCCGCCGGGACGGGGAATTGCCCCGGAGTCATCTCCATCGACACCACCGCCATCTTCATCGCCATCGCTGTCTCCCATGATGAGGAGGGAGTAGTTCTCCCCCGAGGCTGAGGGCTCTACCGGTAGCTATGTGGTTCATCTCTCTCTCCCATGGTGTGATCTTTATGTGGTCACGAGCTTTGTATCACTATTAATCTATGTGCTACTCTAGTGATGTTATTAAAGTAGTCTATTCCTCCTCTATGATGTAATATTGACAGTGTGTGCATCATGTAGTACTTGGCGTAGGTTATGATTGTAATCTGTTGTAGATTATGAAGTTAACTATTACTATGCACTCTAGAGGTTACTTTAATATGAACTCCGGATTCACTCTCCACGGTGTGACGGTGATAGTGTGCGCATCGTGTGTGATTCCTTTATGAAGTTGTGGAGCTTGTTTACTCCAGCATGAGGGTGCTCTTGTAGCCCTACACAATGAATGGTGTTTATTATCCAATAAGAGAGTGTTTGAGATTAGCATTTATTTATTCAGTTATGTGATCATTGTTGAGAGTGTCCACTAGTGAAAGTATGATCCCTAGGCCTTGTTTCTTAGCATTGAAACACCGTTTCCAACAAGTTCTGTTACATGTTTGCTTGCTGCCATCTTTATTTCAGATTGCAATTACTACTTACAATCATCCATTATACTTGTATTTCACTATCTCTTCGCCGGACTAGTGCACCTATACATCTGACAAGTGTATTAGGTGTGTTGGGGACACAAGAGACTTCTTGTATCGTAATTGCAGGGTTGCTTGAGAGGGATATCTTTGACCTCTACCCCCCTGAGTTCAATAAACCTTGGGTGATCCACTTAAGGGAAACTTGCTGCTGTTCTACAAACCTCTGCTCTTGGAGGCACAATGTCTACAGGAATAGAAGCGTGCGTAGACATCACACCTCACTTATTCATCCTCAAGGCCTAACAATGCACGAAGAGTCATACCGAACTCGGCCGCTCTTTCTTTGGCGCTGTTACAGGCATTTCCTGTGCGCTAGCAGCTGCTAGGATAGCGGGGTTCAATAGTTCCATGTCCTTATCCATATCGGCTCTGAAGGACGCCGCAACGGAAGGACCGGCTTCCAGTTTGAACGGGGGGATCGATTGTTTTGTCTGTTCCCCGAGCTGGGAAACTTGTTTCCCGCATTTTTTACTTGATGCTTTCTTCTCCGCCAAGGCTTTTTCCCGTAATGATTTTTTCCTAAGAAATTCACTTTCATAGTCATCTGACAGATTCTGCTGGATTTGGGACGGTGTCGTCAAAAAATCCTTAGCCCACTTCTTTTGCTTCTCAGTATATACCGGCTTGGGCTCCGGCTCTTTTTTCGACTTGACTTTCGCCTTCCATTTCTCGTGGTGAGCAGCCGCGGACACATCGGTATCCTCGACACTAAGTTCCCAAGGTCTCGGGAGGAGAGGCTTCAGTGATGGCATTGGTACCCTTGTGGTCTTAGGTACATAAGGATCCGGGTTAATAGTCCAGGAGGGGGTTGCCTTGCTGTCCACCGTAACCCCCTACTTCTGCTTCTTCGCCGGAGGTGAACTGGGTGGCGGCGTACCCGCCGGAGGTGGACTGGGGGCGGCGTCTGCTTACCCGCTGATGGCGTGTATTTCACACGTTCGTTGGGAACCCCAAGAGGAAGGTATGATGCGCACAGCAGCAAGTTTTCCCTCAGAAAGAAACCAAGGTTTATCGAACCAGGAGGAGCCAAGAAGCACGTTGAAGGTTGATGGCGGCGGGATGTAGTGCGGCGCAACACCGGAGATTCCGGCGCCAACGTGGAACCTGCACAACACAACCAAAGTACTTTGCCCCAACGAAACAGTGAGGTTGTCAATCTCACCGGCTTGCTGTAACAAAGGATTAACCGAATTGTGTGGAAGATGATTGTTTGCAAGAAAACAGTAAAAACAAGTATTGCAGCAGATTTGTATTTCAGTATTAAAGAATGGACCGGGGTCCACAGTTCACTAGAGGTGTCTCTCCCATAAGATAAAAGCATGTTGGGTGAACAAATTACAGTCGGGCAATTGACAAATAGAGAGGGCATAACAATGCACATACATGTCATGATAAGTATAGTGAGATTTAATTGGGCATTACGACAAAGTACATAGACCGCCATCCAACCGCATCTATGCCTAAAAAGTCCACCTTCAGGTTATCGTCCGAACCCCCTCCGGTATTAAGTTGCAAAGCAACGGACAATTGCATTAAGTATGGTGCGTAATGTAATCAACAACTACATCCTCGGACATAGCGCCAATGTTTTATCCCTAGTGGCAACAGACACAGCACAACCTTAGAACTTTCGTCACTCGTCCCAGGTGTCAATGCAGGCATGAACCCACTATCGAGCATAAATACTCCCTCTTGGAGTTAAGAGCAAAAACTTGGCCGAGCCTCTACTAGTAACGGAGAGCATGCAAGATCATAAACAACACATATGTAATAACTTGATAATTAACATAACATGGTATTCTCTATCCATCGGATCCCGACAAACACAACATAGAGTATTACGGATAGATGATCTTGATCATGTTAGGCAGCTCACAAGATCCAACAATGAAGCACAATGAGGAGAAGACAACCATCTAGCTACTGCTATGGACCCATAGTCCAGGGGTGAACTACTCACTCATCACTCCGGAGGCGACCATGGCGGTGTAGAGTCCTCCGGGAGATGAATCCCCTCTCCGGCGGGGTGCCGGAGGAGATCTCCAGAATCCCCCGAGATGGGATCGGCGGCGGCGGCGTCTCGGTAAGGTTTTCCGTATCGTGGTTTTTCGCCTCGGGGTTTCGCGACGGAGGCTTTAAGTAGGCGGAAGGGCGAGTCGGGGGCTGACGAGGGGCCCACACCACAGGGCGGCGCGGGCCCCCCTTGGCCGCGCCGCCTTGTGGTTTGGCCACCTCGTGGCCCCACTTCGTATGCTCTTCGGTCTTCCGGAAGGTTCGTGGCGAAATAGGCCCCCGGGTCTTCGTTTCGTCCAATTCCGAGAATATTTCGTTACTAGGATTTCTGAAACCAAAAATAGCGAGAAAACAACAAGCGGCACTTCGGCATCTTGTTAATAGGTTAGTTCCGGAAAATGCACGAATATGACATAAAGTGTGCATAAAACATGTAGGTATCATCAATAATATGGCATAGAACATAAGAAATTATCGATACGTCGGAGACGTATCAAGCATCCCCAAGCTTAGTTCTGCTCGTCCCGAGCAGGTAAAACGATAACAAAGATAATTTCTGAAGTGACATGCCATCATAACCTTGATCATACTATTTGTAAACGTATGTAGTGGATGCAGCGATCAAAACAATGGTAATGACATGAGTAAACAAGTGAATCATAAAGCAAAGACTTTTCATGAATAGTGCTTCAAGACAAGCATCAATAAGTCTTGCATAAGAGTTAACTCATAAAGCAATAAATCAAAGTAAAGGTATTGAAGCAACACATAGGAAGATTAAGTTTCAGCGGTTGCTTTCAATTTGTAACATGTATATCTCATGGATAATTGTCAACATAGAGTAATATAACAAGTACAATATGCAAGTATGTAGGAATCAATGCACAGTTCACACAAGTGTTTGCTTCTTGAGGTGGAGAGAGATAGGTGAACTGACTCAACATAAAAGTAAAAGAATGGTCCTTCAAAGAGGAAAGCATCGATTGCTATATTTGTGCTAGAGCTTTTATTTTGAAAACATGAAACAATTTTGTCAACGGTAGTAATAAAGCATATGAGTTATGTAAATTATATCTTACAAGTTGCAAGTCTCATGCATAGTATACTAATAGTGCCCACACCTTGTCCTAATTAGCTTGGACTACCGGATCTTTGCAATGCACATGTTTTAACCAAGTGTCACAATGGGGTACCTCCATGCCGCTCGTACAAAGGTCTAAGGAGAAAGCTCGCATTTTGGATTTCTCGCTTTTGATTATTCTCAACTTAGACATCCATACCGGGACAACATGGACAACAGATAATGGACTCCTCTTTAATGCATAAGCATGTGGCAACAATTATTATTCTCATATGAGATTGAGGATATGTGTCCAAAACTGAAACTTCCACCATGAATCATGGCTTAAGTTAGCGGCCCAATGCTCTTCTCTAACAATATGCATGCTCCAACCATTAACGTGGTAGATCTCTCTTACTTCAGACAAGACAGACATGCATAGCAACTCACATGATATTCAACAAAGAATAGTTGATGGCGTCCCCAGAAGCATGGTTATCGCACAACAAGCAACTTAATAAGAGATAAAGTGCATAAGTACATATTCAATACCACAATTGTTTTTAAGCTATTTGTCCCATGAGCTATATATTGCAAAGGTGAATGATGGAATTTTAAAGGTAGCACTCAAGCAATTTACTTTGGAATGGCGGAAAAATACCATGTAGTAGGTAGGTATGGTGGACACGAATGGCATAGTGGTTGGCTCAAGTATTTTGGATGCATGAGAAGTATTCCCTCTCGATACAAGTTTTAGGCTAGCAAGGTTATTTGAAACAAACACAAGGATGAACGGTACAGCAAAACTCACATAAAAGACATATTGTAAACATTATAAGACTCTACACCGTCTTCCTTGTTGTTCAAAACTCAATACTAGATGTTATCTAGACTCTAGAGAAACCAAATATGCAAACCAAATTAGCAAGCTCTAAGTGTTTCTTCATTAATGGGTGCAAAGTATATGATGCAAGAGCTTAAATATGAGCACAACAATTGCCAAGTATCAAATTATCCAAGACATTTTAGAGTTACTACATGTATCATTTTCCAATTCCAACCATATAACAATTTAACGAAGAAGAAACTTCGCCATGAATACTATGAGTAGAGCCTAAGGACATATTTTTCCATATGCTACAGCGGAGCGTGTCTCTCTCCCATAAAGTGAATGCTAGGATCCATTTTATTCAAACAAAACAAAAAACAAAAACAAACCGACGCTCCAAGCAAAGTGCATAAGATGTGACGGAATAAAAATATAGTTTCACGGGAGGAACCTGATAATGTTGTCGATGAAGAAGGGGATGCCTTGGGCATCCCCAAGCTTAGACACTTGAGTCTTCTTAGAATATGCAGGGGTGAACCACCGGGGCATCCCCAAGCTTAGAGCTTTCACTCTCCTTGATCATATTGCATCATACTCCTCTCTTGATCCTTGAAAACTTCCTCCACACCAAACTCGAAACAACTCATTAGAGGGTTAGTGCATAATAAAAATTCACATGTTCAGAGGTGACACAACCATTCTTAACACTTCTGGACATTGCATAAAGCTACTGGACATTAATGGATCAAAAAAATTCATCCAACATAGCAAAAGAGGCAATGCGAAATAAAAGGCAGAATCTGTCAAAACAGAACAGTCCGTAAAGATGGATTTTATTAGGCCATCAGACTTGCTCAAATGAAAATGCTCAAATTGAATGAAAGTTGCGTACATATCTGAGGATCATGCACGTAAATTTGCTTAATTTTCTGAGCTACCTACAGGGAGGTAGACCCAGATTCGTGACAGCAAAGAAATCTGGAACTGCGCAGTAATCCAAATCTAGTACTTACTTTTCTATCAAAGACTTTACTTGGCACAACAAAACTCAAAACTAAGGTTGCTACAGTAGTAAAAAACTTCCAAGACACAAATATAAAACAAAAATACTGTAGTAAAAACATGGGTTGTCTCCCATAAGCGCTTTTCTTTAACGCCTTTCAGCTAGGCGCAGAAAGTGTATCTCAAGTAACATCGAGAGACGAAGCATCAACATCATAATTTGTTCTAATAATAGAATCATAAGGTAACTTCATTCTCTTTCTAGGGAAGTGTTCCATACCTTTCTTAAGAGGAAATTGATATTTAGTATTACCTTCCTTCATATCAATAGTAGCACCAACGGTTCGAAGAAAAGGTCTTCCCAATATAATGGGGCAAGATGCATTGCATTCAATATCCAAGACAACAAAATCAACGGGGACAAGGTTATTGTTAACCATAATATGAACATTATAAACTTTCCCCAAAGGTTTCTTTTTAGCATTATCAGCGAGATTAACATCCAGATAACAATTCTTCAATGGTGGCAAGTCAAGCATATCATATACTTTTTTAGGCATAACAGAAATACTTGCACCAAGATCACATAAAGCATTACAATCAAAATCTTTGACTCTCATTTTAATGATGGGCTCCCAACCATCCTCTAGCTTTCTAGGAATAGAAGTTTCAAGCTTTAGTTTCTCTTCTCTAGCTTTTATGAGAGCATTTGTAATATGTTTTGTGAAAGCCAAGTTTATAGCACTAGCATTAGGACTTTTAGCAAGTTTTTGTAAGAACTTTATAACTTCAGAGACGTGGCAATCATCAAAATCTAAATCATTACAATCTAAAGCAATGGGATTATCATTCCCAAGGTTGGAAAAAAATTCAGCAGTTTTATCACAGGCAGTTTCAGCAGTTTTAGCAGTTTCAGGTAATTTTGCGCGCTTTGCACTAGGAGTAGAAACATTGCCAACACCAATTATTTTACCATTAATAGTAGGAGGTGCAGCAACATGTGAATCATTAGCATTGCTAGTGGTGGTAATAGTCCAAACTTTAGCTACATTTTTCTCTTTAGCTAGTTTTTCATTTTCTTCTCTATCCCACCTAGCACGCAGTTCAGCCATTAATCTTATATTCTCATTAATTCTAACTTGGATGGCATTTGCTGTAGTAACAATTTTATTTTCAATATCCCTATTACGCATAACTTTCGATTTTAAAAGATCAACATCAGAGGCAAGACTATCAACTCTAGAAACAAGAATATCAATTTTATTGAGCTTTTCCTCAACAGATTTGTTAAAAGCAGTTTGTGTACTAATAAATTCTTTAAGAATAGCTTCAAGTCCAGGGGTGTATTCCTATTATTGTTGTAAGAATTCCCATAAGAATTAGCATAACCGTTACCATTATTATAAGGATATGGCCTATAGTTATTACTAGAATTGTTCCGATAAGCATTGTTGTTGAAATTATTATTTTTAATGAAGTTTACATCAACATGTTCTTCTTGGGCAACAAATGAAGCTAATGGAACATTATTAGGATCAACATTAGTCCTATCATTCGCAAGCATAGACATAATAGCATCAACCTTATCATTCAAGGAAGAGGATTCTTCAACAGAATTTACCTTCTTACCTTGTGGAGCTCTTTCCGTGTGCCATTCAGAGTAATTAACCATCATATTATCAAGGAGCTTTGTTGCTTCACCAAGAGTGATGGACATAAAGGTACCTCCAGCAGCTGAATCCAATAAATTCTGCGAAGAAAAATTTAGTCCTGCATAGAAGGTTTGGATGATAGTCCAAGTAGTCAGTCCATGGGTTGGACAATTTTTAACCAGAGATTTCATTCTTTCCCAAGCTTGAGCAACATGTTCATTATCCAATTGTTTAAAATTCATTATGCTACTCCTCAAAGATATAATTTTAGCAGGGGGATAATATCTACCAATAAAAGCATCCTTGCATTTAGTCCAGGAATCAATACTATTCTTAGGCGAGAGATAGCAACCAATCTTTAGCTCTTCCTCTTAATGAGAAAGGAAACAATTTTAATTTTATAATGTCACCATCTACATCTTTATACTTTTGCATTTCACACAATTCAACAAAATTATTGAGATGGGCAGCAGCATCATCAGAACTAACACCAGAAAATTGCTCTCGCATAACAAGATTAAGTAAAGCAGGTTTAATTTCAAAGAATTCTGTTGTAGTAGCAGGTGGAGCAATAGGTGTACATAGGAAATCATTATTATTCGTGCTAGTGAAGTCACACAACTTAGTATTTTCAGGGTTGGCCATTTTAGCAGTAGTAAATAAAGCAAACTAGATAAAGTAAATGAAGTAAACTAATTTTTTTGTGTTTTTGATATAGAGTGCAAGACAGTAAATAAAGTAAAGCTAGCAACTAATTTTTTTGTGTTTTGATATAATGCAGCAAACAAAGTAGTAAATAAAATAAAGCAAGACAAAAACAAAGTAAAGAGATTGAGAAGTGGAGACTCCCCTTGCAACGTGTCTTGATCTCCCGGCAACGGCGCCGGAAAATATGCTTGATGGCGTGTATTTCACACGTTCGTTGGGAACCCCAAGAGGAAGGTATGATGCGCACAGCAGCAAGTTTTCCCTCGGAAAGAAACCAAGGTTTATCGAACCAGGAGGAGCCAAGAAGCACGTTGAAGGTTGATGGCGGCGGGATGTAGTGCGGCGCAACACCGGGGATTCCGGCGCCAACGTGGAACCTGCACAACACAACCAAAGTACTTTGCCCCAACGAAACGAGTGAGGTTGTCAATCTCACCGGCTTGCTGTAACAAAGGATTAACCGAATTGTGTGGAAGATGATTGTTTGCAAGAAAACGAGTAAAAACAAGTATTGCAGCAGATTTGTATTTCAGTATTAAAGAATGGACCGGGGTCCACAGTTCACTAGAGGTGTCTCTCCCATAAGATAAAAGCATGTTGGGTGAACAAATTACAGTCGGGCAATTGACAAATTGAGAGGGCATAACAATGCACATACATGTCATGATAAGTATAGTGAGATTTAATTGGGCATTACGACAAAGTACATAGACCGCCATCCAACTGCATCTATGCCTAAAAAGTCCACCTTCAGGTTATCGTCCGAACCCCCTCCGGTATTAAGTTGCAAAGCAACGAGACAATTGCATTAAGTATGGTGCGTAATGTAATCAACAACTACATCCTCGGACATAGCGCCAATGTTTTATCCCTAGTGGCAACAGCACAGCACAACCTTAGAACTTTCTGTCACTGTCCCAGGTGTCAATGCAGGCATGAACCCACTATCGAGCATAAATACTCCCTCTTGGAGTTAAGAGCAAAAACTTGGCCAGAGCCTCTACTAGTAACGGAGAGCATGCAAGATCATAAACAACACATATGTAATAACTTGATAATTAACATAACATGGTATTCTCTATCCATCGGATCCCGACAAACACAACATAGAGTATTACGGATAGATGATCTTGATCATGTTAGGCAGCTCACAAGATCCAACAATGAAGCACAATGAGGAGAAGACAACCATCTAGCTACTGCTATGGACCCATAGTCCAGGGGTGAACTACTCACTCATCACTCCGGAGGCGACCATGGCGGTGTAGAGTCCTCCGGGAGATGAATCCCCTCTCCGGCAGGGTGCCGGAGGAGATCTCCGGAATCCCCGAGATGGGATCGGCGGCGGCGTCTCGGTAAGGTTTTCCGTATCGTGGTTTTTCGCCTCGGGGGTTTCGCGACGGAGGCTTTAAGTAGGCGGAAGGGCGAGTCGGGGGCTGACGAGGGGCCCACACCACGGGCGGCGCGGGCCCCCTTGGCCGCGCCGCCTTGTGGTTTGGCCACCTCGTGGCCCCACTTCGTATGCTCTTCGGTCTTCCGGAAGGTTCGTGGCGAAATAGGCCCCTGGGTCTTCGTTTCGTCCAATTCCGAGAATATTTCGTTACTAGGATTTCTGAAACCAAAAACAGCGAAAACAGACAAGCGGCACTTCGGCATCTTGTTAATAGGTTAGTTCCAGAAAATGCACGAATATGACATAAAGTGTGCATAAAACATGTAGGTATCATCAATAATATGGCATAGAACATAAGAAATTATCGATACGTCGGAGACGTATCACCCGCCGGAGGTGGATTGTGGGGCGGCGTCGGCTAACCTGAAGGAGGTGTAGGTAGACCACCACCACCGGAGGGGGTGGACTTGTTGGGTGATTCCTCGGGGTCGGTGGCCTTGGCGCCTCGCCTGGGAAACTCGATGTACTTCTTTTTCCATAGAACGATTTGGCGCTTGACATCTCGAAGTCTCACATCCCCTTCGGGTGTAGCATAGTCAATCACCAGGTCCTCACACCCTTGGACTATGTCATCCACCGTGACACGAGCATAACCATCTTCAATGAGATTGTTGTGGTGGAGTGCTCCAGGTTTACAAGGTAAAGCGCTGCCGATCGCCACCTTCAAGGAAATGTTCCCCATTGGATAATGCAGCTCACATTCTTTCATAATGTCTTGTACATCGTCCACAGGGTACCGAGGCTCCGGTGCATTAGCACCAGCCGGGGCGAAGGGTGCATTAGCACCAGTCGGGGCCTCCGTGGAAGCCACGCTGCTTCTCCGCTGCTGGGGTGGTATGGAAGTCCCTTTTTCTAGTAGTGTTTCCCACGGATTCAGTTGTGGCATTAGCCAGGCCTAGAAGCGACCGTACTCTGATGTTAATAGACCTTTCAGATTTGAGAAGTGTTGGCCCGTTGGAAAGTAAGGTTTCAGCATGATCTGATGTTGCACCAATACAAAGTGAAGGCAGCTTTGATTCAACCACTCATTGACTGGTTGCATGAGATCTTTGTATAGTTTTAAGATATTTTCTTTATTCCATTTTCTCCCTCCATGATGTAATTCTGGACTTACAACTATCCTTTATTATTTAATATAAAATTCACACCGTAGGGGATTCCCCTACGGTAAAGTTGTCAAAAAAAAAAAGAAGTGTTGGCCGAAGATAGATGGCCTTGCTGAAATGGTTATTAAAGCATGGAATCAGCCTTTCATATCAAAGCTATTGATGTTTGTCAATATCAACTAAGAAGATTGAGCGTGGAAAAATCTCGTTATGCAAGACTGGAGCTGTCCCTCGGCGACCCGCGGGTGACTGGCTCCGCCGGCCGCGCCCGCCGTGATCCCTGCCGCACAAGCCACCCCCGCTGCTTCGAGAGGCCTCTCCGGGCCCCAGCCACCGCCGCTCGCGCGGCTGCCCGATGGATTCGTCCCCCAAGTACTTCCTCTGCACATCTTGGGTCCTGAAGATCTGGATCGGGGCTTGGTACCTGCGGCGGGGGCGGCTCGCGCTGCCGTCTCCTCTGACGTGGAGGAGGTGGCAGAGACCCCTGCTGACCTGCTGCGGCCAGCTGTTCAGGCATCCCCTGTGGCTACCACTTCAATGCGGCTGGTGGGTGGGCAGGCCTGGGCACGCCATTACTGCCCCAAGCTCAACGGCTCCTCCTCCACGCGGTCAACAGGGCAGTAATGTAGGATGGGAGAGGCCGCGGTCGCGTACGCCGTGCCGCGCGGCTTTGCCATCAAGGCCCAGCGCCTTCACTGCTGCCCACCCACCGCCTGCATCGGCCTGGCTTCAAGGCAGGTGCTACCACTGCCTCTTCAAGGGACCCTGTTAAATGCCGTTCTTGCTTCCGCTTGGGACACCGCGCTCGCTTCCACCACCCTACCGAGCATGAGCCAAGCCCAACCACTGCTTCGCCCGCTCCTGCTCGTCGCCGCCCAACCTGCCGGCCGCTGCAACGCACCCTCCTCGTCCTCAAGCCGACGCGCCACACCCTGCTGCTGCCATGCCGAGGCTCGACAACATATCCAGGCCGACGGAGGTCTTCGCGGTCATCCACGCCTCGGCGGCCATGAACGTGGAGGCCGCCACGCTACTCTCCACGGCTGCCTACGCCTGGTTCGATAGGACACCCTCCCACGATGTCAGGGCCACGCTGCGTCGCGCGCTCGCGTCCATGGTGGGCGCGTTGGAGGACGACATCATCGTCACCGAGCACTTCCCCGAGCCCTTCTTCATCAGGTTCACCTTCCCCCACCACCACGTCGACGCTGTCGCTCGCCACGATTTCGATTTTGAGGGCTACAAAGTGCAAGTCCGGCCATGGCGCTTTGAGGACAACGCCGACCAAGTCAACCTGCAGCACCATGTTTGTCTCTGCATCAAGAGCGTGCCGCTCTATGCCTGGAACGCGGCTTCGACGCAGCAGGCCATCGGCAGCGCCTGCTCGCTCGACTACATCGAGGATGCCTGCGTGCGGAGGGAGTAAACAAAGGCCATGTGCGTATGGGCGTGGGTGGCCAACCCCAACCTGGTTCCGCGTGTCGGCTGGGTCACCTTGCCCGGCCCGGATGCTGCTCCGGGCATGTGCGAGCGTGGCCAGCGTGGCCTCCAGCGCCGGTGCATCATTCACCTTGACATCGTTGAAGACATGGCACTGGAGGATGCGCCCATGCCCAGCAAGGGCACCTGGAGGTGGGGTGTCGTCGACGGTGACCGGTTCATGCGGGATCGCGGGGAGCGGCTGGAGGACGCCGACAACAGCCGAGAAAGAAGAGACGATGATGAGGACATGGACAGGCGAGGGAGGAACTCCTCCAGGGGCTGGGGCGCAGCCATCCGCCGCAGCCTTTCTTGCTCGGGCCATGCCGATGACCGCGGTGACCGCGAACGCGATCGCTCCAGCAACCGTGACTTTGGGCGCAGGAGGGCCATTGGGACGGTCCCTCCGGCTATCGACGTGCAGATGCTGGCCGCTGCTCCTGCTTCTCCCCTCATTGGCACTGGCTCGGTGCGGCCGATGCTCCTCTTGTAGCAGGCTGGTGAGGGACACGTCGTTGCACTGGCCGCGTAGGGCTCAACGGCTGCGGCTTCCTCAGACGCTGACTCTACGGACGTCGACGAGGAGATCCTCATGGAGACGAGTGATGGTGCTGGCCTGGGCTATGACCCTGTGCAGCGGCGCGGACGCGTTATGGCGCAGAGTGCTATGTCGGGCGCGCGTCGTCAACGAGCTGGGGCAGCCTCATCGCCCCAGTCGCTGGCTGCGTCCTCTTCGCCCACTTCGGTGCTCCCCTCATCGCCGGCCTCCAAGGGTTGCCACCCCTCCCAGCTCTGGCTCCACGATGGTTCCCATGCGCACTAGCTCGTGGCTGTCAGGCAGCTGGCCCTACAGTTGTTGTCGGAGGGCACTCCGGCACGCCCTCCTGGATTTGATGGGCTGACGCCACCGGGGTCTCCGGCATTTCACACTCCACCAACATCGCCGTCGCGCACGCCGGTGCTGCCCCATGCTAGCCCTTTTGTGCGCACGCCACCGCGCAGTAGGCCCGGCTGCTCGCTCGTCAGGCTACAGCTGCCTAGTGGACTGTTTGCGCCCTCGCAGCAGCCACTGCTTTCGCCACCCACGTCCTCGCCACCTCAGCGGTCGACGAACAGGAGAAATACTCTGGCGGGAATGGCGATCAGCCGTACGGTCGGGTCCTCTCTCAAGAAGGCGTCCACATGCAACAAGACGAGCAAAAGGGCAGCTCCTGTAGCAAGGAAAGCGGAGACGGTGCTCTGTCGCGGATTGGGGATCATCAAGGACGGAGAAGTGGTCACCGAGGAAGCCATGGCAGAGTTCGCTGCCAAGTCCCAGGGTCAGGTCACGCAAGAGGTCATTGACGCCATGAAGGTTCTGTTCAACATCTCGACGGACGAAAAAGACGAAGTGGACTTGGCGCTGCTTCAAGATGGAGGTGCAGCGGCACTGGACCTGGAGGAAGACGCCACCACTGATGTTTGATCAGCCACCTGCTCTGTTGGTTGGGGTTTGTTTGTGTCAAATGTTAGTGCAAACTGTTGTGTTGTTGTATCTATGGAAGATCAGTTCGTGGGTCTTGGTTGTCGGTTGATGTAAGGGTCTGGACAGTCGCCTTCCCGGGCTGGTGCATGTACCAAGGTTCGGGATTTGTCATCAGGCGTTACCCTTTGTGTTTGTTTCCAGGAAATCAGGTTTAGCTAGTTTCCAATGTTAAACATCTTGCTAAACATTTTGGGGTGGAATGTTCGGGGTTTGAATGATCAAGACCGCCGAGACACCGTTCATTAGATCATTGCTTCCTCTTCCTGTCAAATTGTGTGCCTCCAAGAAACCAAGCTTGATTCAGTTTCGTCCGCTGTCTAGAGACCGGTTGTTAGGACTAAGGGGGGCATTCTTCTTCTTTGGGACGATTCCGTGGTGCAAGTCACAAATGTTAGCCTCTCCGACCACTGCCTCTCCGCCCACGTCCACCTTTTAAACACGGACCATGAAGGGGATTTCAAGATTACCGGGGTGTATGGGCCAACCGCGTCGATCCAAAAGGACCCCATTCTTCGCCGAGCTATTGGACCATAAGCCGCCACAAGGGGTCCATTGGCTTGCTCTTGGAGATTTCAACCAAATTCGGAGGGCCAGAGACAAGAACAAGCGGAATGTCAATCGTGGACGGATTAATCGTTTCCGGGCGGCACTTCACTCTTGTGAGCTTACGGAGATCCACTTACAAAACCGTCGCTTCACTTGGTCCAATGAGAGGGAGAACCCCACGCTACGCAAGCTCGATGCTTTCTATTGCAACGGGGAGTGGGACATCCGCTTCGACACTCATGTTCTGGGAAATCTCGTCAGAGTTATGATTTAGCGCTGCTCCTTCAAACTGGGAAAAGAAAAATCTAAGCGTTCTCTGATGACCCACAAGTATAGGGGATCGCAACAGTCTTCGAGGGAAGTATTACCCAATTTATTGATTCGACACAAGGGGAGACAAAGAATACTTGAAAGCCTTAACAGCGGAGTTGTCAATTCAGTTGCACCTGGAAACAGACTTGCTCGCAAGAGTTTATCAGTAGTAACAGTTTTATAGTAGTAGCAGTAGTGAAATAACAACAGCAGAGTAACAAAGACAGCAGTAGTGATTTTAGTAAACGGCAGGATTAAAATACGTAGGCACGGGGACGGATGACGGGCGTTGCATGGATGAGAGAAACTCATGTAACAATCATAGCAGGGCATTTGCGAGATAATAATAAAACGGTATCCAAGTACTAATCAATCAATAGGCATGTGTTCCAATTATAGTTGTACGTGCTCGCAATGAGAAACTTGCACAACATCTTTTGTCCTACCGGCCGGTGGCAGCCGGGCCTCAAGGGAAACTACTTGGATATTAAGGTACTCCTTTTAATAGAGTACGGAGCAAAGCATTAACACTCCGTGAACACATGTGATCCTCACATCACTGCCATTCCCTCCGGTTGTCCCGATTTCGTCACTTCGGGGCCATTGGTTCCGGACAGCGACATGTGTATACAACTTGCGAGGTAAGATCATAAACAACGAATATCTTCATGAATCAATAACATGTTCAGATCTGAGATCATGGCACTCGGGCCCTAGTGACAAGCATTAAGCATAACAAGTTGCAACAATATCATAAAAGTACCATCTACGGACACTAGGCACTATGCCCTAACAATCTTATGCTATTACATGACCAATCTCATCCAATCCCTACCATCCCCTTCACCTACGAGCGGGGGAATTACTCACACATGGATGGGGGAAACATGGCTGGTTGATGTAGAGGCGTTGGCGGTGATGGCGGTGATGATCTCCTCCAATTCCCCGTCCCGGCGGAGTGCCGGAACGGAGACTTCGGCTCCCGCGACGGAGTTTCGCGATGTGGCGGCGTTACGGAGGGTTTACGGCGACTTCGACTTCTCTCCGGGCGTTTTTAGGTCGAGGCGAATAAGTAGTCCGAAGGAGGGCGTCGGAGGCCGGCCGAGGGGCCACACCACAGGGCCGCGCGGGCCCCCCGGGCCGCGCCGCCCTATGGTGTGGGGCCCTCGGGCCTCCACTTCAATTGCCCTTACGGCTCCGTTAGTTTCCTGGGAAAATAGGGCCTTCGCATAAATTCCGAGGTTTTTCCCGAAAGTTGGATTTACTGCACAAAAACGAGACACCGGAGCGGTTCTGCTGAAAACGGCGTTAGTCCGTGTTAGTTGCATCCAAAATACACAAATTAGAGGCCAAACAATAGCAAAAGTGTTCGGGAAAGTAGATACGTTTTGGACGTATCAACTCCCCCAAGCTTAGCTTATTGCTTGTCCTCAAGCAATTCGAGTTAACAAGCGAGCGATAAAAGAACTTTCACGAACACATTTGCTCATATGATGTATATATTCTCATGATATGGCTAATACTTGAGCAGTTCATAATGAGACACATGCAAATAAGATCATCTAACAGCTATGTCAATCATGGAGAGGTACCAACAATTAATAATAAGCATCATGAATCATGTATATAAGCAGGATTGCAATGTTCATAAGAGAGCATGATAAAGTGGTATCTCGCTTTCCTGTATTTGATTGGCAAAACATAAATGCCCGGGCACCTTTGAAGTTCATAGAAAGACTAGAAGTAGTGATTGTCAAAGATAAAAGCATCAAAGTTATACCACAATCAATCATATTTCGAGACAAGCATATTATACTAAGAATGACAGTTGTGCTCTCAAGAAAGTGCTCAAAGAAAGGATGGAGACACAACATAAAAGTAAAAGATTGACCCTTCGCAGAGGGAAGCGAGGGATTAACATGCGCTAGAGCTTTTCATTTGTAAAGCAGGAGTAAAATTATTTTGAGAGGTGTTTGTTGTTGTCAACGAATGGTAATGGGTACACCAACTACCTCGCTAACCGGACTTTCAAGAGCGGCTCCCATGAATTATTTGCATGTTTATGTGGCACTCCTTCCAACCTTTCTTACACAAACCATGGCTAACCGAATCCTCGGGTGCCTGCCAACAATCTCATACCATGAAGGAGTGCCTTTTTATTTTAGTTTTATTATGATGATGACACTCCCCCCAACCTTTGCTTACACAAGCCATGGCTAACCGAATCCTTCGGGTGCCGTCCAACAATCACAAACCATGGAGGAGTGTCTATTTAAGTTTAATTAATTCGGGACTGGGAATCCCATTGCCAGCTCTTTTTGCAAAATTATTGGATAAGCGGATGTGCCACTATTCCATATGAGAGTCCGTCAAAAGTAAATGACAAGGTTGAAAGCTAAACACCACATACTTCCTCATGAGCTATGAAACATTAACACAAATTAAGAAGCATTTTGAAGGTTTTTAAAGGTAGCGCATGAGAATTTACTTGGAATGGTTTGAAATGCCATGCATTGGTATTTATGGTGGACACTCCGGAATAACTTGGTTTTCATGTGTTTGGAGGCACGAGCAGCGTTCCCGCTCAGTACAAGTGAAGGCTAGCAAAAGACTAGGGAGCGACAAATCAAGAGAGCGATGACTTGTCATAATCATGCTTGCGGCAAAATAAATTAACTGAGGCATAAAAGTGATACAAGAACTACGAAGCAATGTAAATCATCGAGGCTTAATTGACTTTTTGTTCAGTCATATGCATGCGTGAGCATGTGCCAAGTCGATATAAATGAATTATTCAGAGGAGGATACCACAATGCCATACTTACTTATGAATAAAACAATGCAAGCAAACATCCATGTCATGCTACTCATATTAATAAATTGGAGCTAAACATGAGAGATCATGAACTACTAGACTTTCTTAAATAACATATACCTCACATGAACCAACTAAGCATGCTCACATGGATGAGTATATGTACAAAAATGAAAACAAATAGAGTTCATACCAGCCTCTCACCACAATCAGATTGTCGCAGATCGTCATTATTGCCTTTTCACTTGTGTAGCTTGGATAATATGAAATGAAAACCACGCTCCAGCCACCGAAGACCATTGAACTCATAAAGAACTTTACAAACCAAAGAAGATCAGCAAATATTTTTGGTGTTTTCAAATTGCAAATAAGAACAAGAGGAAACAAGCAAACAAAGCAAAATCTTTTTGGGTTTTCTTATAGCAAACTAGCAATAGCAAATAAAGCGAAACAAATGCAACAACCAAGATAAACAAATGATGAAGAGAAACAACAGAAATATTTTTGGTCTTTTTGTATTTTGGGAAAGAAACAAAGTGAAAGCAAGAAATAGCAAACTAAAAGAAACACAGAAAACCGAAATGGCAGAAATCTGCCAAAACTTGACAGCAGTACAGAAATCGATTTTTACAAAAATCTTACGTTGCTCAGTTCAAAAAGTGTTCAACTAATGAAAGTTAGATAACAACCTGGGGAACATGCACAAAAATTTGCAACTCAAAATAACGTTCTGGCTGGGCACACGAATTTTTACGGTAACAGCCCAGAATCTGTTTTCAGGCAGCACTTCCCCAAACATCATCTTCCTCTCATTAGAAAACCACTCAAAGAGACCAAACAAGTATATACAAGTATCAAGCAATCATAATATGCAAAGAATGAGTGATGCCGGTATACCTCCCCCCAAGCTTAGGCTTTTGGCCTAAGTGGAGTTCAATCCCATCGATCCCATGAAGTAGTGTCTCCGTAATATGAAGATGGGTCGTATTCCGGGTATGTGCTAGAAGAAGCACCCGGATATGTGACGGTGTGGTCGTAGGAGGTCCCGACGTCCTCGGAGTCATGTTGCTGGTGGAATTCTTGTATCTTCATATGTTCATCCACCTCCTCCTTAGTGCACGACCATGACTGCCTGTCAATACTTAACAAACCAGGTTGGGGAAGAGGGATTTCCTTCTCCTCCCCGTCAGAAAACAACATTCTATACACCATATTATCTAAAGTAGAGTCGGTGGTAACGAAATGATGACTCTTCATAGCAGTAATATCGAGTCTCCTAGGGGCCAATGGCACATCATTAGGATCAAGAGGAAGATTAAGATATGTTAAAACACGCAATGCGATAGTTCCTCCAAAAATAGGCCCCCTGGTAGTCAGGCGGCGAGCAATAAGAGCACCAAGATGATAGGTGGTGTCACCCGTAAGTGCAATGTTCAAGAAAGCAAGATGGTAGCTAGAAATATTACTAGTGTTTTCCCTACCAAGAATGCTAGTAGCAATGTAGTATGCAAAATACTTAATGGCGGGAAGTTGGATGTTCCTTATCTTGCCCCGCTGAATGGTGCGACGAGTCGTCATCGGTGATCCCTCGGTAGAGCTCCAGCAAGTCCCGGGGGTTGTCATCAATCCTACTTGCTGTACCTACAGGGGCAATGTCCAAGGCACAACAAAAATCCTTCAATGGCATAGTCACGGTCTTACCATAGATTCTGAATGCAACCGTTGGCTCATATTGTTTGTTGTCGAGCTTGAAACTCTCGACAAAAATCTTGGTGAGCATGTGGTATTGCTCCCTTTCATCCTTCATATAGGTGGTTAACCCTGCCCTGTTGACAAGGGTCAAGAAATCCTCCGGTATCCCTGCATTCCTTAGAAAATCATAACATGGAAAAGTAGAAGCATTAGGGGGACCGTGGTCCTCTTCGGGCGCGAAGCTAGGCGCGAGGATGTCTTCATTGTATGATTGCCTAATCCGGGTGGCGGCCCTAGAAGGCCTCCCGGTGCTGGTTGTCCCCTTCTTGAACAACTCTCCAAAGCTAAACTTCTTCATAGCTTCTCTGAAATTTTCAACAAATGACATAAAAATTTGATTTGGTGACATATAATTGAGGGAAACTACCATAGAAACTTGCTAGAGTACTAATCATGCATCAAAACTGGTTTCTATCACTTAGAACAAGCATGCAAGCTCACTAAACATGTTACCTACAGCAGCAAAATATTCAAGATATACTCAACCAAATGAAATTCTACTTGGATGGGTGGAGGAGTCACATACCGAAGAGCAAATGTGCCAAATTTCAGACAGAAATCTGGGCTGAGCAAAGAGATCGAAAAATCTGGAGCTCTGGAGCAAAAACGCGAGAGAGATGAACTTGGTACGAGTTTTTTCGGGAGAGAGAAGGTGCTGGGAGAAAGAGATGGCAAAGTGGGGCAAGGAGGGGCCCATACCACATGGTGGCGCGGCCGCCTCCTTGGCCGCGCCGGCCAGTGGTGTGGCGCCCTCTGGTGCCCCACAGGTCATCCTCTGGTGCTCCCAGGTGCCTCGTCGAAAAATAGGACCAACGGTATAATTTTCGCGAATTTTTGAAAACTTTGAAAAATGCACATTTTATGGGTATTAAGTTTATTATTACTGGCCAGGAAAATTTTTGAAATCTCAAATCAATTAAGAAACTTTGCAAATTAAAAATGCTACAGCAACTAAAGCAAGTGGAGAAAGAAAGAGATGTTGTTTACCTCCTCTATGCATATAAAAGGTATTTGTTAACAAGGTTGATCAAGTCTTGCCACCAAATAAATTTTATATAGCATATGAAGAAATAAACCTCAAATCAATCATGTTACCTTGAATTGTATTGATATGGATCCAATAACAAGAGTTTGATATTCTTCTTTAGGCTCATATATAGGACAATCGATGGTTCCCACTTTGATAGTTCTCACATTAGAAATAGTATTAACTCCACACGCTTTCTCAATCCTCTTGGGGAAATAGACGGTGTGTTCCTTATCATCAACATTGAAAGTAACCTTTCCTTTGTTGCAATCAATAACAGCCCCTGCGGTGTTAAGAAAAGGTCTCCCAAGAATAATAGACATATTATCATCTTCGGGCATTTCCAATACAACAAAATCGGTTAATATCAAGCGGTTAGTAGTAACTTGAACAGGAACATTCTCACATATACCAACAGGAATAGCAGTAGATTTATCAGCCATTTGCAAAGATATATCAGTAGGTATCAACTTATCTAAGTAAAGTCTCTTATAAAGAGAAAAAGGCATAACACTAACACCGGCTCCCAAGTCACATAGAGCAGTTTTGACATAATTATTCTTAATAGAACAAGGAATAGTAGGTATACCAGGTCGCCCAATTTCTTTGGAATTTTGCCATTGAAAGAGTAATTAGCAAGCATAGTGGAAATTTCCTCATTGGGGATTTTCCTTTTGTTAGTAACAATATCTTTCATATACTTTGAATAAGGAGGCAATTTAATAGCATCAGTTAAAGGGATTTGCAAGAATAAAGGTTTCATCCAATCACAGAATTTATTATAGTGTTCCTCTTCCTTTGATTTTAGTTTCTTAGCAGGAAAAGGCATTGGCTTTTGCACCCAAGGTTCTCTTTCATTACCATGTTTCTCAGTAATAAAATCTTCTTTAGTATACTTTTTATTTTTAGCATGCTTTTCAGGTTCTTCTTCAACCTCTTCTTTATCGGGAGTATCAATCTTATCATTATCTTTACTATTATCATGTTCATTACCACTTTCAGTTTCAGCATCAGAAATAGAAATACTATTAGGATCATTAACGGGTTCGAGAGGATTCTACAACATTTTTATGTTTCTTTTTCTTTTTCTTAGAATGAGCTCTAGGTTCAATGCGTTGAGAATCTTGTTCAATTCTTTTGGGATGCCCTTCGGGATATAGAGGATCCTGGGTAGAGACACCACCTCTAGTTGTTACTTCATAAGCATGTTTCTCTTTAGAATTATTCCCTAACAAGTCATTTTGCACTTTAGTGAGTTGATCAATTTGAGTCTGAATCATTTGAAAATGTTTGACAAGCATCTTAACATCATTGGAGGTTCTCTCCACAATATCATGCAATTGACTAATAGCTTGAGAATTTTCCATTAAATGATTCTCTACTCTCATATTAAAATTTTCTTGCTTAACAATATAATTATCAAACTCATCTAAGCATTGTGCGAGGAGGTTTCGAATACGGAATATCTTCCCTAGTAAAGCGTTGAAGGGAGTTTACCTCAATCATGGATGAAGGGGGAATTATCTCACATATATCTTCTATAGGAGGTAGATTTTTCACATCTTCAGATTTAATACCTTTCTCCTTGAGAGACTTCTTGGCTTCCCTCATATCTTCATCATTCAATTTAATTAAACCCCTCTTCTTCACTATTGGCGTTGGAGTTGGTTCAGGCGTATTCCAATCATCATAATTCCGGCCTATTTTAGCCAATAATTCTTCGAGCGTCGTCCGGAGTTCTTTTCCTGAAAACACAACCAGCACAACTATCCGGGTATGCCCTAGAATCAATGGTTAGTCCACTATAAAATATATCAAGTAATTCATGCTTTTCTAAATCATGGTCGAGGCAAAGCTCTAATAAGAGAGCAAAATCTTGCCCAAGCCTCGGGCAATTTCTCTTCATCTCCACTGATCAAAACTATAAACTCTTTGCAAAGCAGCATGTTGAGCACTAGCGAGGAAAATATTTCCGAAAGAAAACAGCAAGCAATTCTTTTGGACTTTTAATAGAACTAGGTGGCAAATTATTATACCAAGTTTTAGCGTCATCTTTCAATGAGAATGGAAATATTTTAGCAACAAAGTAAGTACGCTTCTTAACATCATCAGAAAACAAGCTACTCAAGGTAGATAACTCAATCATGTGTTCAACAGCACTTTCTTTTTCGGTACCACAGAAAGGTGTTTTCTCAACAATAGCTATATGAGATAGATCAAGAGAAAAATCATAATCTTTATCCCTAATGTTTATAGGAGATGTGGCAAATTTAGGATCAGGAGACAGTTTATATCTAACAGTATGTTCTGCAAGCAACATTTTAATTTTTCTTGCATCAGTAGTAGCATTGCATTTTTCAATAAAATCATCATCAAGTTCCACATAATCTTCATCAAGATCATCACTAGAGTATTCAAGTTCAGGTGAATTAACAGGTGTAGTAGCATCAGGAGTTTCAGCATTTTCAATTTGTCTAGACCTAGCAATGGAAGCATCTAGAAAAGTTCCCAATGAACCACTATCATCAAGCACGAGCAGAAATATTATCGGTATTATGAGAGTGTTCAGATTCAGCGAGATGTACCCGCATGCGAAGCATGTGGCGGTGAAACAAGTTTATCAATCACGGATGGTGAATCAAGTGTAGCGGAGGTACTCAGAATTGTACCTTTTCTTGTAGTGGATGGTAATATGGCGATCTTAGTATCGCGAGGTTTACCCATGATGGAGAATTTGCAGCGAACAATATCAATCCAAGTGAACTTCCAAATAAAGCTATGCCTCCCCGGCAACGGCGCCAGAAAATAGTCTTGATGACCCACAAGTATAGGGGATCGCAACAGTCTTCGAGGGAAGTATTACCCAATTTATTGATTCGACACAAGGGGAGACAAAGAATACTTGAAAGCCTTAACAGCGGAGTTGTCAATTCAGCTGCACCTGGAAACAGACTTGCTCGCAAGAGTTTATCAGTAGTAACAGTTTTATAGTAGTAGCGGTAGTGAAATAACAGCAGCAGAGTAACAAAGACAGCAGTAGTGATTTTAGTAAACGGCAGGATTAAAATACTGTAGGCACGGGGACGGATGACGGGCGTTGCATGGATGAGAGAAACTCATGTAACAATCATAGCAGGGCATTTGCAGATAATAATAAAACGGTATCCAAGTACTAATCAATCAATAGGCATGTGTTCCAATTATAGTTGTACGTGCTCGCAATGAGAAACTTGCACAACATCTTTTGTCCTACCAGCCGGTGGCAGCCGGGCCTCAAGGGAAACTACTTGGATATTAAGGTACTCCTTTTAATAGAGTACCGGAGCAAAGCATTAACACTCCGTGAACACATGTGATCCTCACATCACTGCCATTCCCTCCGGTTGTCCCGATTTCGTCACTTCGGGGCCATTGGTTCCGGACAGCGACATGTGTATACAACTTGCAGGTAAGATCATAAACAACGAATATCTTCATGAATCAATAACATGTTCAGATCTGAGATCATGGCACTCGGGCCCTAGTGACAAGCATTAAGCATAACAAGTTGCAACAATATCATAAAAGTACCATCTACGGACACTAGGCACTATGCCCTAACAATCTTATGCTATTACATGACCAATCTCATCCAATCCCTACCATCCCCTTCACCTACAGCGGGGGAATTACTCACACATGGATGGGGGAAACATGGCTGGTTGATGTAGAGGCGTTGGCGGTGATGGCGGTGATGATCTCCTCCAATTCCCCGTCCCGGCGGAGTGCCAGAACGGAGACTTCTGGCTCCCGCGACGGAGTTTCGCGATGTGGCGGCGTTCTGGAGGGTTTCTGGCGACTTCGACTTCTCTCCGGGCATTTTTAGGTCGAGGCGAATAAGTAGTCCGAAGGAGGGCGTCGGAGGCCGGCCGAGGGGGCCACACCACGGGGCCGCGCGGGCCCCCCCTGGGCCGCGCCGCCCTATGGTGTGGGGCCCTCGGGCCTCCACTTCAATTGCCCTTCTGGCTCCGTTAGTTTCCTGGGAAAATAGGGCCTTCTGCATAAATTCCGAGGTTTTTTCCCGAAAGTTGGATTTCTGCACAAAAACGAGACACCAGAGCAGTTCTGCTGAAAACAGCGTTAGTCCGTGTTAGTTGCATCCAAAATACACAAATTAGAGGCCAAACAATAGCAAAAGTGTTCGGGAAAGTAGATACGTTTTGGACGTATCATTCTCCTCCAAAAACGAACACCTGCAACTCCCCACTCCCCAGCCGTGTTTCTGAAAACAATGCGTACGCAAGATATATACTACTCTATGGGATTAATTCCTGTGTGAAAAAAGGAACTGTATCCAAGATCATGGTGTTAGTTGTTACTAGAGCCTAGGAAATTTTCTGAGTCTATGATCTAGTGCTGCTCCTTCATCAAACTTGAAAAAATAATTCTCAGCCTTTAACTCCCCATCCCCGCATCGCCGCCACCCCTTTGCTTTCCGGCGAGATCTGCACGGAAGCCGAGTGACGGTCGTGGTGTGGTGCGCCATGGCCTCTCCGCCCGTCCGGCGCGCAGCGATTCGTACTATAATGGAAGGATACCGTGATGGATGAACCATATGTAACCCTAGGAGCGAAGAAGGTGAGGATGATCCTATGTTGCACGGCCGCCATGAGGAGGTGTAAGGGTACTTTGCCCCTATGTTTGTTTTTGTAATTGATGACAATTTCTATGAACTAATATTATCATTGAGTATTTTTTGTTTGAAGGAATACTCCATAGGTTTTGCTTGAAGTCCATTAGTTGAATTCAAGATAGTTGATGTCAAGAGATAAGCTTTGGCTCGAATTCGGTGTCACAATCCTCCAAGCCTCATAAGTTGAGCTATTGGTGACCAAGACCTAGGGCATGCAATGAACTGAGGTGTTCCGGGCTTCCGGCTTGAATGAAGCATAAGCGGTGTCATCAAGGTTAAGCGGGACACGTTTATTCTCTCACCCTCTTATGGTGTTGGGTCATGATGTGGAAAGGGAGAATAAGAGTGTGGCAAGATAACTCGAAGATAAAGTTTGAAAGAGTGCAACTCGACGAAGTTCGAAAGAGCACGACAAGGTAGTCTCCATTTTTTCGGTTGTTCTTGTGTATAGGACCCCACACTACTAAGAGAGGGTTGGAGTCCGTTCTTTGGTTCTTTGGCTCAAATCAATCCTATTCGATTGGCATCTTTTATCTACATTACCTTCGCCACCTCATGCCGCCTTTGGCCCCTTTGTTCTGTCTCTTCAAAAGTGGCTTGCTCGGCGTTTGACATATCTTGTGTACCATTTTTTGTTCGTCACAAAAATATTCTACTCGTTGAGTCCATCTTTTTCTTCGCAATATTTTGCTCCTGATGATGATCAAAGTTTGCTCAGTTTTTACCTAAAAAAGGCTCAAAGTTTGCTCTGTTTTTTGCCAAAAGAATTTGAAGAAAAAGGAAAAAAAATCGCCGGTCAAACCGGGCAGGCCGCCTCCACGTCGCGCGTCCAATATCAGGAGGTGTGGCCGGTATGACCGCGCTCGACGCCCGCGCGTATGTCCGTGCGCATCGCCCGCGCCAGCTCCTCACGCTGCAGCCTGGCACCGCTTTTTTTTTTCTTCTTTTTTTCCTGCAATCGCGCTCAGTTGCTGGCTCTCGACCGCAATTCCCGCGCGCGCCGCGCACTTTCCGCTCGCGCGCCACGCCTTGCCTCTTGCTTTTTTTTCTTCTTCTTGAGCATAACGCCTTGCCTCTTGCTGTGCTGCTGCGCTGGTACTCGGGCTGGTATAACCGGTCCACATGCTGGTTATACCGGCTTCTTTCTATGGTATTTTTTCGGCTCTGTTTTGTTCCAGATTTTTGGGCCGGTATAACCGGGCCCAGAGCCAGTTATACCGGCCAGTCTCCCTCCTGCGCGAAAATGCCTGTAACGGCTAGTTCTCGCCATATAAGGCAACCCCAAATTCAAGGAAACTTACCTTTTGCCATTTTATTTGATCTAGATTCAATTCAAAGGTCTCAAGAACTTCATTGCAAATCCCCCCACCTCAAATCCTTGATTTCGGGAGATTCGTCCAACAATTTTAAGAGTTGATCCGTGCATCTCGAAGATCTCTTCATCATCTCTCTTTCAACCATATATATCTCGAAGATCTCTTCATTATCTCTCTTTCAACAATATATATTTCGATTAAGAGTTGATCCGACAGGAGGTTGAGGACTCCTAGGCGGTAGCGGTCGCCGGGAGCGATCAACTTGTGATCGAGCCGGAAAGTTTGTACGGAGTTGAAGGCCTCCCTAAGGTCTTCACATGTTGGAAAGGGCTTCCACTTCGTGAAAGAAGCTCACAGAGAAGAAGGTGAGCCTGTGTGGCGTTCGGTGTCCTTCGTGGTAACCGCACCTCTCCAACGGTGACTAGCTTCCCCTCAAGAAAATGAACATCGGGATACGTCGTCGTCTTCGCGTGCTTCGGTTAATTGCGGTAAACAGAGGCAAGAAGCTGTGGAGAAATTGCGGGAAGGAGCGGTGGGCATTAACCCACCTCACGGGGAAAGGGCGGCAACAACAAGTGGAAAAGGCGCAGCATCGACAAGATGTCTCGCCTACCTCCGCCTCGGGAACGGCTACACGATTACGAAAAGCTGACAGCATCTTCACTTATGTCTGACAGGCGTGGCCTGCCAACATCCACGTCGCCAATGGCTCATGTTCAGTGCCCACAGTTCGTCCCCTGTGTGTCAGTGCGTTTGACACAAAAATATGTTTTGGGGATGCAGCTGGACATGTTTTTTTTCCAGCGATCCTTGGATATAAAACATTTCGAACCTATTTAAAATTAACACATGCCTTTTCTTTGCATCTTTAAGTTTCCATACTATGTAAAACCTTGGAAATATTTGAATTTTGTCTCTTACACACTTGATACTATGATATTATGTGATATGTTGTCTATTTTTCCAATCCCAATATCATTCAAAATTATTTTATATTTTTATTTAAATAAAAGTCCCTATATCTCACTTTACAAAAGACCCCATCTTATATGCTTCAAAAAATTCTCCAAATATTAGGAAGTGGTCCCTATAGCATATAAATCCTATTTATACACACACGCACAAAAAATGCCATACATGCTTTGGGCCAACACCTATTTATTTTAACATTTTGTGTCATCCTCAATTTTTTATTTTTCTAATACATTGCAAAGTATTTTTCCAGGATGATTTATTGCCCAAAGTAGGTGCCACTATATTACACTAAATGTCACTTCCACACCATGGGACAAAGTGTCTCCGGAGATCACATAATAAAACCACTTGAGTAGCATAATAGTCGAAGAATAACATCTACTTATTCAACTAGATTGCAAAGCTCATGATCCCATAAAGATCATACCATGGGAGAGAGAGATGGACCACATAACTATTGGTAAAGCACTTAGCCTCGGGGGAGAACTACTCCCTCCTCATCATGGGAGTCAGCAACAGCGATGAAGATGACGGTGGAGTCGATGGAGATGGCTCCTGGGGCAATTCCCCGTCCCGACAGGGTGCCCGAACAGAGACTGTTGTCCCCCAAAACTTATCTCCGATGGTGGCGGAGCTACAGAACTTTTTGTGGAAGGAGGCTTGTTGATTTTGGGTTTTCGCGTCGAGAGGCAACTTATAGCCGGAAGGGCGAGGTCGGTGAGCGCCCGAGGGGCCCACACCACTCCTAGGTGCGGCTAGGGAGGGGGCCGCGCCCAGGTATGGTGTAGCCGTCTCGGCGCCCTCCTCTGTCTCTGCTTTGGACTCCGTTTTCATGTCGGAAAAAATAGGAACTTCGGCTTTCGTTTCATCCAATTCTGAGAATATTTTATGTATAACTTTTCTGAAATACAAAAACAGCAGAAAACAAGAACTCGCACTGTGGCATCTTGTTAATATGTTAGTTCCAGAAAATATATAAAAATACCACAAAATGTAAACAAAATATATATAAATTGGTGTAAAACAAGAATGGAGCATCAAAATTTATAGATACGTTTGCAAGGTATCAATCTACTTCCGCAACTTTGCTGGATCGGGGCCATGTGCGTCGTTAAGCACCGCACGTGTCCAAAACTACGAGGTGTTGCACCTGCGGCACTCGACGTCGTGGTAGAGGACTTCTACACGACCCTAAGCTCGGCGACGAGTACGTCTACATCAACCACGTTCTAGCTTAACGTTAACAGCTATCGGTCTAAGAGGGTATGTCACCGATATCATCTCATATTAGGGTTTGCGATAAGTTAGAATTTTTGTTTTCTGCTGTGAACCTCTACAGCCGCTAGAGTCCGGGAAGAAGAGGCCCGAGCATTGGAGGCGGCCGCGGGAGGGGGTGAGAAAGCCCCTTCCAAATCGTCGAGGGTAGGACCTGCCAACACAGGTGCCTTGCCTGCCGTGATGCTATCAGGACCGGGGACCGCCACCGATGATGATCCTGAGTCAGATCCGTGACCTCAAAGGCGGCCGCCGAGGTTGCCGCCCTCGTTGTGCATGCCTCGAACAGATCGACCGGGGGCGCGCGAGCGCTTCAGTGCGGCTGCGAGGTTGGGTCTGCCAGCCGCTAGTTGGTCGAGTTGGCGCGCCGCCGCACTTCCTGGGCGGACATATGCCTGATGGTGGGGAGGCCGCCAGGTGGAGGGGGACGAGGAGGAGCGGCGGCCATGGAGAAACCGAGGGAGGTGAGAATACAGGTTGGGTGGTGAGGGGACTGGAGTGTGGAGTCAAGCAATACGTCTTGTCCCTGCGCTTCCCAACGTGTGCAAAACATTACACACGCGGCGCTCGGCAGCGCTTGCCCCTGAAAACGGCCGAATCGACCGTTCCTCTTTGACCAAGTTTTGACCTGCTTTAAACATCATGCTATGCAAAATTTCCAGGTGACCTGAGCTTCCAAACGGCTGATTTTTTGGCCCACTGGATACATGAAAATCCGTTGTTAGCAACCAAACACACCCTGTCACTCCTGCCCGCCACCCTGAAAACTCTGAAGAACACCACGGTTTTCTCCTCCAGTTTGGCTCAGGCGAGAACCCACACACCGAAAGGGCACACGCCTCCCTTCTTATCTGCACCCCATAGGTTGCACAACTCTCGGGTGTCGTTAGTGAGTGCGGGGTCTACCACCTCCGTTCCTTCCATAGTCGGCACCTCAAAGGTAACCTCCACGTCAGCCGCCTGATGAACAATTACATAGACTGGATAAGTACACCAACTGGTTAAGCTGCTACAAGAAAATAAAATTAATATGAGCAAGGACTATGATATCATATTTAATTTTGTTGGATCAAATGAAAATTTACAGTTCACAAAAAGTTCGTTGAAGACTGTGTGGTAAGCTTAACCGTGAGCAATCGGATGATGACATTAGGAATATTATTGATGTTTTACAGAGCTTCAAGCAGCAGACCTTACCTGGTGATACGTCTAAAACGTATCTACTTTCCCGAACACTTTTGCTATTGTTTTGCCTCTAATTTGTGTATTTTGGATGCAACTAACACGGACTAACGCTGTTTTCAGCAGAACTGTTCTGGTGTCTCGTTTTTGTGCAGAAATCCAACTTTCGGGAAAAACCTCGGGATTTTGACGAAAGGGCCTATTTTCCCGGAATGCGACGGAGCCGGAAGGACAAGTAAGGTGGAGGCCCGAGGGCCCCACACCATAGGGCGGCGCGGCCCGGGGGGCCCGCGCGGCCCTGTGGTGTGGCCCCTCGGCCGGCCTCCGACGCCCTCCTTCGGACTACTTATTCGCCTCGACCTAAAAACGCACGGGGAGAAGTCGAAGTCGCCGGAAACCCTCCGAACGCCGCCACATCGCGAAACTCCGTCTCGGGAGCCAGAAGTCTCCGTTCTGGCACTCCGCCGGGACGGGGAATTGGAGGAGATCATCACCGCCATCACCGCCAACGCCTCTACATCAACCAGCCATGTTTCCCCCATCCATGTGTGAGTAATTCCCCCGCTGTAGGCCGAAGGGGATGGTAGGGATTGGATGAGATTTGTCATGTAATAGCATAAGATTGTTAGGGCATAGTGCCTAGTATCCGTAGATGTTACTTTTATGATATTGTTGCAACTTGTTATGCTTAATGCTTGTCACTAGGGCCCGAGTGCCATGATCTCAGATCTGAACATGTTATTGATTCATGAAGATATTCGTTGTTTATGATCTTACCCGCAAGTTGTATACACATGTCGCTGTCCGGAACCAATGGCCCCGAAGTGACGAAATCGGGACAACCGGAGGGAATGGTAGCGATGTGAGGATCACATGTGTTCACGGAGTGTTAATGCTTTGCTCCGGTACTCTATTAAAAGGAGTACCTTAATATCCAGTAGTTTCCCTTGAGGCCCGGCTGCCACCGGCTGGTAGGACAAAAGATGTTGTGCAAGTTTCTCATTGCGAGAACGTACGACTATAATTGGAACACATGCCTATTGATTGATTAGTACTTGGATACCGTTTTATTATTATCTGCAAATGCCCTGCTATGATTGTTACATGAATTTCTCTCATCCATGCAACGCCCGTCATCCGTCCCCGTGCCTACAGTATTTTAATCCTGCTGTTTACTAAAAACACTACTGCTGTCTTTGTTACTCTGCTGCTGTTATTTCACTACTGCTACTGCTATAAAACTGTTACTACTGATAAACTCTTGCGAGCAAGTCTGTTTCCAGGTGCAGCTGAATTGACAACTCCGCTGTTAAGGCTTTCAAGTGTTCTTTGTCTCCCCTTGTGTCGAATCAATAAATTGGGTAATACTTCCCTTTAAGACTGTTGCGATCCCCTATACTTGTGGGTCATCAAGACTATTTTCTGGCGCCGTTGCCGGGGAGCATAGCTTTATTTGGAAGTTCACTTGGATTGATATTGTTCGCTGCAAATTCTCCATCATGGGTAAAACTCGCGATACTAAGGTCGCCATATTACCATCCACTACAAGAAAAGGTACAACTCGAGTACCTCTGCTTGCTCTTGATTCACCATCTGTGATTGATAAACTTGTTTCACCACCACATGCTTCAAATGCTGGTACTTCTGCTGAATCTGAAAACTCTCATAATATTGATAATATTTCTGCTGTGCTTGATGATAGTGGTTCATTGGGAACTTTTCTAGATGCTTCAGTTGCTAGATCTAGAAAAATTGAAAATACTGAAACTCCTGATGTTACTACACCTGTTAATTCACCTGAACTTGAATACTCTAGTGATGATCTTGATGAAGATTATGTGGAACTTGATGATGATTTTATTGAAAAATGCAATGCTACTACCGATGCAAGAAAAATTAAAAAGTTGCTTGCAGAACATACTCGTTAGATATAAAGCTGTCTCCCGATCCTAAATTTGCCACATCTCCTATAAACATTAGGGGTAAAGATTATGATTTCTCTCTTGATCTATCTCATATAGCTATTGTTGAGAAAACACCTTTTTGTGGTACTCGAAAAAGAAAGTGCCTGTTGAACACATGACTGAGTTATCTACTCTGAGTAGCTTGTTTTCTGATGATGTTAAGAAGCGTACTTACTTTGTTGCTAAAATCTTTCCATTCTCATTAAAGGATGACGCTAAAACTTGGTATAATAGTTTGCCACCTAGCTCTACTAAAAGTCCAAAAGAATTGCTTGCTGTTTTCTTCCGGAAATACTTTCCTGCTAGTGCTCAACATGCTGCTTTGCAGAGAGTTTATAATTTTGATCAGGGAGATGAAGAGAAATTGCCTGAGGCTTGGGCGAGATTTTGCTCTCTTATTAGAGCTCTGCCTGACCATGATTTAGAAAAGCATGATCTACTTGATATATTTTATAGTGGACTAACCATTGAGTCTAGGGCATACCTGGATAGTTGTGCTTGGTTGTGTTTTCGGGAAAAGAACTCCGGACGAAGCTGAAGAATTATTGGCTAAAATAGGCCGGAATTATGATGATTGGACTACGCCTGAACCAACTCCAACGCCAATAGTGAAGAAGAGGGGTTTAATTAAATTGAATGATGAAGATATGAGGGAAGCCAAGAAGTCTCTCAAGGAGAAAGGTATTAAATCTGAAGACGTGAAGAATCTACCTCCCATAGAAGATATATGTGAGATAATTCCCCCTTCATCCATGATTGAGGTAAATTCCCTTCAGCGCTTTACTAGGAAAGATATTCTGTATTCAAAACCTCATGCGCAATGCTTAGATGAGTTTGATAATTATATTGTTAAGCAAGAAAATTTTAATATGAGAGTAGAGAATCATCTAATGGAAAATTCTCAAGCTATTAGTGAATTGCATGATATCGTGGAGAGAACCTCCAATGATGTTAAGATGCTTGTTATTTTCATATGGTTCAAACTCAAATTGATCAACTCACTAAAGTGCAAAATGACTTGTTAGGAAATAATGCTAAAGAAAAACATGCTTATGAAGTAACAACTAGAGGGGGTGTCTCTACCCATGATCCTCTATATCCTGAAGGGCATCCCAAAAGAATTGAACAAGATTCTCAACAAACTAAAACTAGTGCTCCATCTAAGAAAAAGAAGAAGAAACATAAAAATGTTGTAGAATCCTCTGAACCTGCTAATGATCCTAATAGTATTTCTATTTCGATGCTGAAACTGAAAGTGGTAATGAACATGATAAAGATAATGATAAGAATGATACTCCGATAAAGAAGAGGTTGAAAAAGAACCCGAAAAGCATGCTAAAAATAAAAAGTATACTAAAGAAGATTTTATTGCTGAGAAACATGGTAATGAAAGAGAACCTTGGGTGCAAAAGCAAATGCCTTTTCCTGCTAAGAAACTAAAATCAAAGGAAGAAGAACACTATAATAAATTCTGTGATTGGATGAAACCTTTATTCTTGCAAATCCCTTTGACTGATGCTATTAAATTGCCTCCTTATTCAAAGTATATGAAAGATATTGTTACTAACAAAAGGAAAATCCCCAATGAGGAAATTTCCACTATGCTTGCTAATTACTCTTTCAATGGCAAAGTGATACGTCTCCGACGTATCGATAATTTCTTATGTTCTATGCCATATTATTGATGATACCTACATGTTTTATGCACACTTTATGTCATATTCGTGCATTTTCTGGAACTAACCTATTAACAAGATGCCGAAGTGCCGGTTCCGTTTTCTGCTGTTTTTGGTTTCGAAATCCTAGTAACGAAATATTCTCGGAATTGGACGAAACGAAGACCCGGGGGCCTATTTTGCCACGAACCTTCCGGAAGACCGAAGAGCATACGAAGTGGGGCCACGAGGTGGCGACACCACATGGCGGCGCGGCCAAGGGGGGGCCCGCGCCGCCCTATGGTGTGGGCCCCTCGTCAGGCCCCCGACTCTGCCCTTCCGCCTACTTAAAGCATCCGTCGCGAAACCCCTGAGGCGAAAAAACCACGATACGGAAAACCTTACTGAGACGCCGCCGCCGCCGATCCCATCTCGGGGGATTCTGGAGATCTCCTCCGGCACCCTGCCGGAGAGGGGATTCATCTCCCGGAGGACTCTACACCGCCATGGTCGCCTCCGGAGTGATGAGTGAGTAGTTCACCCCTGGACTATGGGTCCATAGCAGTAGCTAGATGGTTGTCTTATCCTCATTGTGCTTCATTGTTGGATCTTGTGAGCTGCCTAACATGATCAAGATCATCTATCTCGTAATACTCTATGTTGTGTTTGTCGGGATCCGATGGATAGAGAATACCATGTTATGTTAATTATCAAGTTATTACATATGTGTTGTTTATGATCTTGCATGCTCTCCGTTACTAGTAGAGGCTCTGGCCAAGTTTTTTGCTTTTAACTCCAAGAGGGAGTATTTATGCTCGATAGTGGGTTCATGCCTGCATTGACACCGGGACGAGTGACGAAAGTTCTAAGGTTGTGCTGTGTCTTGTTGCCACTAGGGATAAAACATTGGCGCTATGTCCGAGGATGTAGTTGTTGATTACATTACGCACCATACTTAATGCAATTGTCCGTTGCTTTGCAACTTAATACCGGAAGGGGTTCGGACGATAACTCTGAAGGTGGACTTTTTAGGCATAGATGCGGTTGGATGGCGGTCTATGTACTTTGTCGTAATGCCCAATTAAATCTCACTATACTTATCATGCCATGTATGTGCATTGTTATGCCCTCTCTATTTGTCAATTGCCCGACTGTAATTTGTTCACCCAACATGCTTTTATCTTATGGGAGAGACACCTCTAGTGAACTGTGGACCCCGGTCCATTCTTTTAATACTGAAATACAAATCTGCTGCAATACTTGTTCTTACTGTTTTCTTGCAAACAATCATCTTCCACACAATACGGTTAATCCTTTGTTACAGCAAGCCGGTGAGATTGACAACCTCACCTGTTTCGTTGGGGCAAAGTACTTTGGTTGTGTTGTGCGGGTTCCACGTTGGCGCCGGAATCTCCGGTGTTGCGCCGCACTACATCCCGCCGCCATCAACCTTCAACGTGCTTCTTGACTCCTACTGGTTCGATTAAACCTTGGTTTCTTACTGAGGGAAACTTGCCGCTGTGCGCATCACACCTTCCTCTTGGGGTTCCCAACGGACGTGTCAACTACACGCATCAAGCAAATTTCCGGCGCCGTTGCCGGGGAGATCAAGACACGCTGCAAGGGGAGTCTCCACTTCTCAATCTCTTTACTTTGTTTTTGTCTTGCTTTATTTTATTTACTACTTTGTTTGCTGCACTTATATCAAAACACAAAAAAATTAGTTGCCAGTTTTACTTTATTTACTTTCTTGTTTGCTATATCAAAAACACACAAAAATTAGTTTACTTGCATTTACTTTATCTATTTTGCTTTATTTACTACTGCTAAAATGGCTACCCCTGAAAATACTAAGTTGTGTGACTTCACTAGCACAAATAATAATGATTTCTTATGCACACCTATTGCTCCACCTGCTACTACAGCAGAATTCTTTGAAATTAAACCTGCTTTACTAAATCTTGTTATGCGAGAGCAATTTTCCGGTGTTAGTTCCGATGATGCTGCTGCCCATCTCAATAATTTTGTTGAACTATGTGAAATGCAAAAGTATAAAGATGTAGATGGTGATATTATAAAATTAAAATTGTTTCCTTTCTCATTAAGAGGAAGAGCTAAAGATTGGTTGCAATCTCTGCCTAAGAATAGTATTGATTCATGGACTAAATGCAAGGATGCTTTTATTGGTAGATATTATCCCCCTGCTAAAATTATATCTTTGAGGAGTAGCATAATGAATTTTAAACAATTGGATAATGAACATGTTGCTCAAGCTTGGGAAAGAATGAAATCTCTCGGTTAAAAATTGCCCAACCCATGGATCGACTACTTGGATGATCATCCAAACCTTCTATGCAGGACTAAATTTTTCTTCGCGGAATTTATTGGATTCAGCTGCTGGAGGTACCTTTATGTCCATCACTCTTGGTGAAGCAACAAAGCTTCTTGATAATATGATGGTTAATTACTCTGAATGGCACACGGAAAGAGCTCCACAAGGTAAGAAGGTAAATTCTGTTGAAGAATCCTCCTCCTTGAGTGATAAGATTGATGCTATTATGTCTATGCTTGTGAATGGTAGGACTAATGTTGATCCTAATAATGTTCCGTTGGCTTCATTGGTTGCTCAAAATTCTAGGCCATATCCTGCTAATGGTAATTCTTATGGTAGACATGTTTCACCTAATGAGGAAAAGATGTTAGAAATTGAAAGATCCACCAAAAGCTTTATGCAATCACAATACGAGCAAAATAAATTGTTTACTAAAACTATGAATGAACAATCTACCTTGTTGAAGAAAATAGGAAATCAACTTGAAAATTTGAATATGGAGATTTCTGGGTTGCAAACTAAACTTGTAAATGCTGAAGACCGAATCTCATACATGTCTGCGTCACAATCTTCTTTAATTAATAAAATGGCTGCTAAACCTGAGGATATTGAAAATAAAATTGTTACTACAGCAAATGCCATCCAAGTTAGAATTAATGAGAATATAAGACTAATGGCTGAACTGCGTGCTAGGTGTGATAGAGAAGAAAATGAAAAACTAGCTAAAAAGGAAAATGTAGCTAAAGTTTGGACTATTACCACCACTAGCAATGCTAATGATTCACATGTTGCTGCACCTCCTACTATCAATGATAAAATAATTGGTGTTGGCAATGTTTCTACTCCTAGTGCAAAGCGCGCAAAATTACCCGAAACTGCTAAAACTGCTGAAACTGCCTGTGATAAAACTGCTGAAATTTTTTCCAACCTTGGGGATGATAATCCCATTGCTTTAGATTGTAATGATTTAGATTTTGATGATTGCCACATCTCTGAAGTTATAAAGTTCTTGCAAAAACTTGCTAAGAGTCCCAATGCTAGCGCTGTAAACTTGGCTTTCACCAAACATATTACAAATACTCTCATAAAAGCTAGAGAAGAGAAACTAAAACTTGAAACTTCTATTCCTAGAAAGCTAGAGGATGGTTGGGAGCCCATCATTAAAATGAGAGTCAAAGATTTTGATTGAAATGCTTTATGTGATCTTGGTGCAAGTATTTCTGTTATGCCTAAGAAAGTCTATGATATGCTTGACTTGCCACCATTTAAGAATTGTTATTTGGATGTTAATCTCGCTGATAATGCTAAAAAGAAACCTTTTGGGAAAGTTGATAATGTTCATATTATGGTTAACAATAACCTTGTCCCCGTTGATTTTGTTATCTTGGATATTGAATGCAATGCATCTTGCCCCATCATATTGGGAAGACCTTTTCTTCGAACAGTTGGTGCTACTATTGATATGAAGGAAGGTAATATTAAATATCAATTTCCTCTCAAGAAAGGTATGGAACACTTCCCTATAAAGAGAATGAAGGTACCTTATGATTCTTTTATTAGAACAAATTATGATGTTGATGCTTCATCTCTTGATGTCACTTGAGTTACACTTTCAGCGCCTAGCTGAAAGGCGCTAAAGAAAAGCGCTTATGGGAGACAACCCATGTTTTTACTTCAGTATTTTTGTTTTATATTTGTGTCTTGGAAGTTGTTTACTACTGTAGCAACCTCTCCTTATCTTAGTTTTGAGTTTTGTTGTGCCAAGTAAAGTCTTTGATAGAAAAGTAAGTACTAGATTTGGATTACTGCGCAGTTCCAGATTTCTTTGCTGTCACGAATCTGGGTCTACCTCCCTGTAGGTAGCTTAGAAAATTAAGCCAATTTACGTGCATGATCCACAGATATGTACGCAACTTTAATTCAATTTGAGCATTTTCATTTGAGCAAGTCTGGTGGCCTAATAAAATCCATCTTTACGGACTGTTCTGTTTTGACAGATTCTGCCTTTTATTTTGCATTGCCTCTTTTGCTATGTTGGATGAATTTCTTTGATCCATTAATGTCCAGTAGCTTTATGAAATGTCCAGAAGTGTTACGAATGATTGTGTCACCTCTGAACATGTTAATTTTTATTATGCACTAACCCTCTAATGAGTTGTTTCGAGTTTGGTGTGGAGGAAGTTTTCAAGGATCAAGAGAGGAGTATGATGCAATATGATCAAGGAGAGTGAAAGCTCTAAGCTTGGGGATGCCCCGGTGGTTCACCCCTGCATATTCTAAGAAGACTCAAGCGTCTAAGCTTGGGGATGCCCAAGGCATCCCCTTCTTCATCGACAACATTATCAGGTTCCTCCCCTGAAACTATATTTTTATTCCGTCACATCTTATGTACTTTGCTTGGAGCGTCTGTTTGTTTTTGTTTTTGTTTTGTTTGAATAAAATGGATCCTAGAATTCACTTTATGGGAGAGACACACGCTCCGCTGTAGCATATGGACAAATATGTCCTTAGGCTCTACTCATAGTATTCATGGCGAAGTTTCTTCTTTGTTAAATTGTTATATGGTTGGAATTGGAAAATGCTACATGTAGTAACTCTAAAATGTCTTGGATAATTTGATACTTGGCAATTGTTGTGCTCATGTTTAAGCTCTTGCATCATATACTTTGCACCCATTAATGAAGAAATACTTAGAGCTTGCTAATTTGGTTTGCATATTTGGTTTCTCTAGAGTCTAGATAACATCTAGTATTGAGTTTTGAACAACAAGGAAGACGGTATGGAGTCTTATAATGTTTACAATATGTCTTTTATGTGAGTTTTGCTGTACCGTTCATCCTTGTGTTTGTTTCAAATAACCTTGCTAGCCTAAACCTTGTATCGAGAGGGAATACTTCTCATGCATCCAAAATACTTGAGCCAACCACTATGCCATTTGTGTCCACCATACCTACCTACTACATGGTATTTATCCGCCATTCCAAAGTAAATTGCTTGAGTGCTACCTTTAAAATTCCATCATTCACCTTTGCAATATATAGCTCATGGGACAAATAGCTTAAAAACTATTGTGGTATTGAATATGTACTTATGCACTTTATCTCTTATTAAGTTCCTTGTTGTGCGATAACCATGTTTCTGGGGACACCATCAACTATTCTTTGTTGAATATCATGTGAGTTGCTATGCATGTCCGTCTTGTCTGAAGTAAGAGAGATCTACCACCTTTATGGTTGGAGCATGCATGTTGTTAGAGAAGAACTTTGGGCCGCTAACTAAAGCCATGATTCATGGTGGAAGTTTCAGTTTTGGACACATATCCTCAATCTCATACGAGAATAATAATTGTTGCCACATGCTTATGCATTAAAGAGGAGTCCATTATCTGTTGTCCATGTTGTCCCGGTATGGATGTCTAAGTTGAGAATAATCAAAAGCGAGAAATCCAAAATGCGAGCTTTCTCCTTAGACCTTTGTACGGGCGGCATGGAGGTACCCCATTGTGACACTTGGTTAAAACATGTGCATTGCAAAGATCCGGTAGTCCAAGCTAATTAGGACAAGGTGCGGGCACTATTAGTATACTATGCATGAGGCTTGCAACTTGTAAGATATAATGTACATAACTCATATGCTTTATTACTACCGTTGACAAAATTGTTTCATGTTTTCAAAATAAAAGCTCTAGCACAAATATAGCAATCGATGCTTTCCTCTTTGAAGGACCATTCTTTTTACTTTTATGTTGAGTCAGTTCACCTATCTCTCTCCACCACAAGAAGCAAACACTTGTGTGAACTGTGCATTGATTCCTACATACTTGCATATTGTAGTTGTTATATTAATCTATGTTGACAATTATCCATGAGATATACATGTTACAAGTTGAAAGCAACCGCTGAAACTTAATCTTCCTTTGTGTTGCTTCAATGCCTTTACTTTGATTTATTGCTTTATGAGTTAACTCTTATGCAAGACTTATTAACACTTGTCTTGAAGTACTATTCATGAAAAGTCTTTGCTTTATGATTCACTTGTTTACTCATGTCATTACCATTGTTTTGATCGCTGCATTCACTACATATGTTTACAAATAGTATGATCAAGGTTATGATGGCATATCACTTCAGAAATTATCTTTGTTATCGTTTTACCTGCTCGGGACGAGCAGAACTAAGCTTGGGGATGCTTGATACGTCTCCGACGTATCGATAATTTCTTATGTTCTATGCCATATTATTGATGATACCTACATGTTTTATGCACACTTTATGTCATATTCGTGCATTTTCTGGAACTAACCTATTAACAAGATGCCGAAGTGCCGGTTCCTGTTTTCTCGTTGTTTTTGGTTTCGAAATCCTAGTAACGAAATATTCTCGGAATTGGACGAAACGAAGACCCGGGGGCCTATTTTGCCACGAACCTTCCGGAAGACCGAAGAGCATACGAAGTGGGGCCACGAGGTGGCGACACCACATGGCGGCGCGGCCAAGGGGGGGCCCGCGCCGCCCTATGGTGTGGGCCCCTCGTCAGGCCCCCGACTCTGCCCTTCCGCCTACTTAAAGCATCCGTCGCGAAATCCCTGAGGCGAAAAAACCACGATACGGAAAACCTTACTGAGACGCCGCCGCCGCCGATCCCATCTCGGGGGATTCTGGAGATCTCCTCCGGCACCTCGCCGGAGAGGGGATTCATCTCCCGGAGGACTCTACACCGCCATGGTCGCCTTCGGAGTGATGAGTGAGTAGTTCACCCCTGGACTATGGGTCCATAGCAGTAGCTAGATGGTTGTCTTCTCCTCATTGTGCTTCATTGTTGGATCTTGTGAGCTGCCTAACATGATCAAGATCATCTATCCGTAATACTCTATGTTGTGTTTGTCGGGATCCGATGGATAGAGAATACCATGTTATGTTAATTATCAAGTTATTACATATGTGTTGTTTATGATCTTGCATGCTCTCCGTTACTAGTAGAGGCTCGGCCAAGTTTTTTGCTTTTAACTCCAAGAGGGAGTATTTATGCTCGATAGTGGGTTCATGCCCGCATTGACACCTGGGACAGGTGACAGAAAGTTCCAAGGTTGTGCTGTGCTGTTGCCACTAGGGATAAAACATTGGCGCTATGTCCGAGGATGTAGTTGTTGATTACATTACGGACCATACTTAATGCAATTGTCTGTTGCTTTGCAACTTAATACTGGAAGGGGTTCGGACGATAACCTGAAGGTGGACTTTTTAGGCATAGATGCTGTTGGATGGCGGTCTATGTACTTTGTCGTAATGCCCAATTAAATCTCACTATACTTATCATGCCATGTATGTGCATTGTTATGCCCTCTCTATTTGTCAATTGCCCGACTGTAATTTGTTCACCCAACATGCTTTTATCTTATGGGAGAGACACCTCTAGTGAACTGTGGACCCCGGTCCATTCTTTTAATACTGAAATACAAATCTACTGCAATACTTGTTCTTACTGTTTTCTTGCAAACAATCATCTTCCACACAATACGGTTAATCCTTTGTTACAGCAAGCCGGTGAGATTGACAACCTCACTGTTTCGTTGGGGCAAAGTACTTTGGTTGTGTTGTGCAGGTTCCACGTTGGCGCCGGAATCTCCGGTGTTGCGCCGCACTACATCCCGCCGCCATCAACCTTCAACGTGCTTCTTGACTCCTACTGGTTCGATTAAACCTTGGTTTCTTACTGAGGGAAACTTGCCGCTGTGCGCATCACACCTTCCTCTTGGGGTTCCCAACGGACGTGTCAACTACACGCATCACAAAGTTCCGAAGAAGTTGGGCGACTCAGGTATACCTACTATTCCTTGTTCTATTAAGAATAATTATGTTAAAACTGCTCTATGTGACTTGGGCGCCGGTGTTAGTGTTATGCCTTTTTCTCTTTATAAGAGACTTTACTTAGATAAGTTGATACCTACTGATATATCTTTGCAAATGGCTGATAAATCTACCGCTATTCCTGTTGGTATATGTGAGGATGTTCCTGTTCAAGTTACTAATAACCGCTTGATATTAACTGATTTTGTTGTGTTGGAAATGCTCGAAGACGATAATATGTCTATTATTCTTGGGAGACCTTTTCTTAACACCGCAGGGGCTGTTATTGATTGCAATAAAGGAAAGGTTACTTTCAATGTTGATGATAAGGAACACACCGTGTATTTCCCCAAGAGGATTGAAAAAGCGTGCGGAGTTAATACTATTTCTAATGTGCGAACTATCAAAGTGGGAACCATCGATTGTCCTATATATGAGCCTAAAGAAGAATATCAAACTCTTGTGATTGGATCCATATCAATACAATTCAAGGTAACATGATTGATTTGAGGTTTATTTCTTCATATGCTATGTAAAATTTATTTGGTGGCAAGACTTGATCAACCTTGTTAACAAATACCTTTTATATGCATAGAGGAGGTAAACAACATCTCTTTCTTCCTCCTCTTGCTTTAGTTGCTGTAGCATTTTTAATTTGCAAAGTTTCTGAGTTGATTTGAGATTTCAAAAAAAAAAATTTCCTGGCCAGTAATAATAAACTTAATACCCAGAAATGTGCATTTTTTCAAAGTTTTCAAAAATTCGCGAAAATTACACCGTTGGTCCTATTTTTCGACGAGGCACCTGGGAGCACCAGAGGATGACCTGTGGGGCACCACAGGGTGCCACACCACAGGCCGGCGCGGCCAGCAAGGGGGGCGCGCCACCCTGTGGTGTGGGCCCCTCCTTGCCCCACTACATCATCTCTTTCTCCCAGCATCTTCTCTCTCCCGAAAAAACTCGAACCAACTTTCTCTCACTCGCGTTTTTGCTCAAGAGCTCAGGATTTTTCGATCTCTTTGCTCAGCCCAGATTTCTGTTTGAAATTTGGCACATTTGCTCTCCGAGTATGTGACTCCTTCGATTATCCAAGTAGAATTTTGTTTGGTTGAGTATATCTTGAATATTTTGCTGCTGTAGGTAATATGTTTAGTGAGCTTGCATGCTTGTTCTAAGTGGTACAAACTAGTTTTGATGCATGATTGGTACTCTAGCAAGTTCCTATGGTAGTTTCCTTCAATTATATGTCACCAAATCAAGTTTTATATTGATTGTTGAAAATTTCAGAAAATGAAGAAGTTCAAATTTGGAGAATTGTTCAAGAAAGGAACAACCAGCACCGGGAGGCTTTCTAGGACCGCCACCCAAATTAGGCGATCGTATAATGAGGACATCATCGCGCCTAGCTTCGCGCCCGAAGAGGACAATGGGGCTCCTAATGCCTCATCCTTCCCATGTTATGATTTTCTGACAAATGCAGGGATATTGGATGATTTATTCACCCTTGTCAACAGGGCGGGCTTAGCCACCTACGTTGGAGATGAAAGGGAACAATACTACATGCTCACCAAAATTTTTGTCGAGAGCTTCAAGTTCCAAAACACGCAATATGATCCGACAGTTGCATTCAAGATCTATGGTACTCCTGTTACTATGGAATTGGAAGAATTTTGTCGTGCATTGGACATTGCCCCTGTAGGTACAGCAAGGAGGATTGATGACAACCCCGGGGACTTGTTGGAGCTCTATCGAGGGATTACCAACGATGATTGTCGCACCATTCAGCGGGGCAAGATAAGGAACATTCAACTCCCCGCCATTAAATATTTTGCATATTACGTTGCCACTAGCATACTTGGTAGGGAGAACACTAGCAATATTTCTAGCTACCATCTTGCTTTCTTGAATATTGCACTTACTGGACGGACATCTTATCATCTTGGTTCTCTTATTGCTCGCCGCCTGTCTACCAGGGGACCTATTTTTGGAGGAACTATTGCACTGCGCATTTTAACACATTTAGAGCTTCCTATTGATCCTAATGATGTGCCATTAACCCCTAGGAGGCTTGATATCATTGCTATGAAAAGCCATCATTTTGTTACCACTGAGTCCACTTTAGATAATATGGTCTATAGAATGTTGTTTGCTGACGGGGATGAGAAAGAAATCCCTCTTCCCCAGCCAGGTTTGTTCGATATTGACAGGCAACCATGGTCGCGCACTAAGGAGGAGGTGGATGAACATATGAAGATACAAGATTTCCACCAGCAGCATGACTCCGAGGACGCCGAGCCCTCCTACGACTACACCGTCACGTATCCGGGTGCTTCTTCTAGCACATACCCGGAATATGATCCATCTTCGTCGTACCAGGGAGATACTACCTCATGGCCTCGATGGGATTGAACTCCACTTAGGCCAAAAGCCTAAGCTTGGGGGGAGGTATACCGGCATTACTCATTCTTTGCATATTATGATTGCTGGATACTTGTATATACTTGTTTAGTCTCTTTGAGTGGTTTTCTGATGAGAGGAAGATGATATTTGGGGAAGTGCTGCCTGAAAACAGATTCTGGGTTGTTACCGTAAAAATTCGTGCGCACAGCCAGAACGTTATTTTGCGAAGCCAATTTTTGTGCAGGTTCCCCAGGTTATTATCTAACTTTCATTAGTTGAACACTTTTTGAACTGAGCAACGTAAGATTTTTGTAAAAATCGATTTCTGTACTGCTGTCAGGTTTTGGCAGATTTCTGCCATCTCGCTTTTCTGTGTTTCTTTTAGTTTGCTATTTCTTGCTTTCACTTTGTTTCTTTCCCAAAACACAAAAAGACCAAAAATATTTCTGTTGTTTCTCTTCACCATTTGTTTATCTTGGTTTCTTGCATTTGTTTCGCTTTATTTGCTATTGCTAGTTTGCTATAAGAAAACCCAAAAAGATTTTGCTTTGTTTGCTTGTTTCCTTTTGTTCTTGTTCTCAAATTAGAAAACACCAAAAATATTTGCTGTTCTTCTTTGGTTTGTAAAGTTCATCATGAGTTCAATGGTCTTCGGTGGCTGGAGCGTGGTTTTCATTTCATATTATCCAAGCTACACAAGTGAAAAGGCAATAATGACGATCTACGACAATCTGATTGTGGTGAGAGGCTGGTATGAACTCTATTTGTTTTCATTTTTGTACATATACTCATCCATGTGAGCATGCTTAGTTGGTTCATGTGAGGTATATGTCATTTAAGAAAGTCTAGTAGTTCATGATCTCTCATGATTAGCTCCAATTTATTAATATGAGTAGCATGTCATGGATGTTTGCTTGCATTGTTTTATTCATAAGTAAGTATGGCATTGTGGTATCCTCCTCTGAATAATTCATTTATATCGACTTGGCACATGCTCACGCATGCATATGACTGAACAAAAGTCAATTAAGCCTCCATGATTTACATTGCTTCAGAGTTCTTGTATCACTTTTATGCCTCAGTTAATTTATATTGCCGCAAGCATGATTATGACAGTTATTGCTCTCTTGATTTGTCGCTCCCTAGTCTTTTGCTAGCCTTCACTTGTACTGAGCGGGAACGCTGCTCGTGCCTCCAAACACATGAAAACCAAGTTATTCCAGAGTGTCCACCATAAATACCTATGCATGGCATTTCAAACCATTCCAAGTAAATTCTCATGCGCTACCTTTAAAATCTTCAAAATGCTTCTTAATTTGTGTTAATGTTTCATAGCTCATGAGGAAGTATGTGGTGTTTAGCTTTCAACCTTGTCATTTACTTTTGACGGACTCTCATATGGACTAGTGGCACATCCGCTTATCCAATAATTTTGCAAAAAGAGCTGGCAATGGGATTCCCAGTCCCGAATTAATTAACTTAAATAGACACTCCTCCATGGTTTGTGATTGTTGGACGGCACCCGAAGGATTCGGTTAGCCATGGCTTGTGTAAGCAAAGGTTGGGGGAGTGTCATCATCATAATAAAACTAAATTAAAAAGGCACTCCTTCATGGTATGTGATTGTTGGCAGGCACCCGAGGATTCGGTTAGCAATGGTTTGTGTAAGAAAGGTTGGAAGGAGTGCCACATAAAAATGCAAATAATTCATGGGAGCCGCTCTTGAAAGTCCGGTTGGCGAGGTAGTTGGTGTACCCATTACCATTCGTTGACAACAACAAACACCTCTCAAAATAATTTTACTCCTGCTTTACAAATAAAAAGCTCTAGCGCATGTTAATCCCTGCTTCCCTCCGCGAAGGGTCAATCTTTTACTTTTATGTTGTGTCTCCATCCTTTCTTTGAGCACTTTCTTGAGAGCACAACTGTCATTCTTAGTATAATATGCTTGTCTCAAAATATGATTGATTGTGGTATAACTTTGATGCTTTTATCTTTGACAATCACTACTTCTAGTCTTTCTGTGAACTTCAGAGGTGCCCGGGCATTTATATTTTGCCAATCGAATACAGGCAAGCCAGATACCATTTTATCATACTCTCTTATGAACATTGCAATCCTGCCTACATACATGATTCATGATGCTTATTATTAATTGTTGGTACCTTTTCATGATTGACATAGCTTTTAGATGATCTTATTTGCATGTATCTTATTATGAACTGCTTAAGTATTAGCCATATCATGAGAATATATACATCATATGAGCAAATGTGTTCGTGAAAGTTCTTTTATCGCTCAGTTGTTAACTGAATTGCTTGAGGACAAGCAATAAGCTAAGCTTGGGGGGAGTTGATACGTCCAAAACGTATCTACTTTCCCGAACACTTTTGCTATTGTTTTGCCTCTAATTTGTGTATTTTGGATGCAACTAAGACGGACTAACGCTGTTTTCAGCAGAACTGTTCTGGTGTCTCATTTTTGTGCAGAAATCCAACTTTCAGGAAAAACCTCGGGATTTTGATGAAAGGGCCTATTTTCCCAGAATACTGACGGAGCCAGAAGGACAAGTAAGGTGGAGGCCCGAGGGCCCCACACCATAGGGCGGCGCGACCTAGGGGGGGCACGCGCGGCCCTGTGGTGTGGCCCCCTCGGCCGGCCTCCGACGCCCTCCTTCGGACTACTTATTCGCCTCGACCTAAAAACGCACGGGGAGAAGTCGAAGTCGCCAGAAACCCTCCAGAACGCCGCCACATCGCGAAACTCCGTCTCGGGAGCCAGAAGTCTCCGTTCTGGCACTCCGCCGGGACGGGGAATTGGAGGAGATCATCACCGCCACCACCACCAACGCCTCTACATCAACCAGCCATGTTTCCCCCATCCATGTGTGAGTAATTCCCCCGCTGTAGGCCGAAGGGGATGGTAGGGATTGGATGAGATTGGTCATGTAATAGCATAAGATTGTTAGGGCATAGTGCCTAGTATCCGTAGATGTTACTTTTATGATATTGTTGCAACTTGTTATGCTTAATGCTTGTCACTAGGGCCCGAGTGCCATGATCTCAGATCTGAACATGTTATTGATTCATGAAGATATTCGTTGTTTATGATCTTACCTGCAAGTTGTATACACATGTCGCTGTCCGGAACCAATGGCCCCGAAGTGACAGAAATCGGGACAACCGGAGGAAATGGTAGTGATGTGAGGATCACATGTGTTCACGGAGTGTTAATGCTTTGCTCCGGTACTCTATTAAAAGGAGTACCTTAATATCCAGTAGTTTCCCTTGAGGCCCGGCTGCCACCGGCTGGTTGGACAAAAGATGTTGTGCAAGTTTCTCATTGCGAGCACGTACGACTATAATTGGAACACATGCCTATTAATTGATTAGTACTTGGATACCGTTTTATTATTATCTGCAAATGCCCTGCTATGATTGTTACATGAGTTTCTCTCATCCATGCAACGCCCGTCATCCGTCCCCGTGCCTACAGTATTTTAATCCTGCTGCTGTCTTTGTTACTCTGCTGCTGTTATTTCACTACTGCTACTGCTATAAAACTGTTACTACTGATAAACTCTTGCGAGCAAGTCTGTTTCCAGGTGCAGCTGAATTGACAACTCCGCTGTTAAGGCTTTCAAGTGTTCTTTGTCTCCCCTTGTGTCGAATCAATAAATTGGGTAATACTTCCCTCGAAGACTGTTGCGATCCCCTATACTTGTGGGTCATCACCTGGCTTTCACATACATGGTCCAAGTGGATAATGAGATAATGAGAGTACGATAAAACATATTTGTGGACATATTGTCGTAGCATAGAACTTGGGCTGTGTATGTGAAAGCAGGGTAACTATTGTAGTCGATGCACACCGATTGCAACATCTTGTGTGTTTACTTGGGTAACGCAATGGCCATCTTCCAAAGTTTTGGTAACGATGCTCTTCTTCTTTTTCGAGCATTTGAAAATAAGGGGGCGATGTCTTCTGGCCGTATTCCATCGAGCCATGGAGCTTCCCAAAAGAAAGCTTTCTTTCCATTTTCGATGGCAACTACTGTAGTCGCTGCAAAAAGCTCCATGTCTTGAGGCGTGCAAGGGGTCCCAAGGCCAATACATGGTTTGGTTCCAACGTTCAATTCATGCCATAACAATTGCAATATTCCATGAGAAGGGCCGCGGCAAATTTTTGGAGATCGAGGATCCCAAGCCCTCCAAATTCTTTTGGCTTGCACTTTCATCCAGAAACCTTGTCACAAGCCGCTCAATGAAAAAATTTCTAATACTATCAATTTTATGAGGACCTCTACGGGGATGTTGAGCACATTCTCATAATTAAGCTCATTAACTGTAGCAATGCAAGTATTTAGCTAATTTTCGAAAATGAAGTATTTAGCTAGTTAACAGAATAAAGCACGTGCATGGCGTGTTGCCATGCTGAAGCCCACCAGTATATACTCATTCCAATTAATTCGCACACCATTATGCTCAAGGTAAAGCTTCGTACAAATATTGTTCCCATAACTAGCAAGGTGGCCCTCGCAGATGCGAGGGCATCATCTTCATGTGTATAAAATGTTACGTTTATTACCTCGAGATTATTTAAGTTAAAATATTTTTTCTTTTGTATGCCAAAGTAAATGTAAAAATACATGTCATTTCAGAAATCGGCACATTTGTATATGGGAAATGATTGCTTTCCCCCGGGGGTTGACGCGCTAGCAACCTCCTGTTCCCGGGTCGTTGGATCGAACGCATCGTGCGGACAGTAATCCTCCAGCGTATCCCACGTGGAAGCAGCTCCACCACATCCTGGCGAGAAAAACGTGTGGAAGACACCTACCTTATCTCTTCTCGCTCACAAAATCAACGCCGCCTGCTCGATGCGCCGCCACACGCTACCATGGCCGGCGACACTGGACGAGCTCCTCCCCGTCGACGGCCACCGCACCCTCCCCGTCGACGGCCACCGCGCCACCCCCGTCGACGGCCACCGCGCCTTCCCGCTGCGTCGAGCTTCTCGCCTCGCCGCCGGCCCGCCTCCCCCGACCTCCTCCTCCAGCAGTCTCTCCGCCCTCACCACCGGCCGCAGTCCCCGACCTCCTCCTCCTTCAGCCGCCGTGCCGCGTCCTCATCGGAGCCCAGGCAGAGCCTCCCATGCGCGCAGCCGCATTGCATCCTTGTCGGTGCCCGCGCCGAGCCTCCCGTGTGCCGGCCGCCTCCACGGGCCTCCTCCACCGTCGCCGGCGCTGGCGGCTGCGACGTGCCGCGGCCGTCGAGGCCCTCTGCGCCGCGTGTGGCTGTCGGCGTCTGCAGGCGACTCCGTACCTCACGGGCGTCATCCGACGAGCCGTCCCACCGCGGGCCTGCAGATATGCGAGCGCACTGCCCTGTCCCTCCCTCTCCCTGCCTCCTCGTCCCGCGGCGAGGACGCCATGTGCCGCCCCAACCTCTCCATCTTCTTTCCTCCTCCATGCGGTGTTGCGAGCGGCAGCTGGCGGTGCTACCATGAGCGAGCCAAGTTGCTGCCGACGGCGGCCCTCGTTGCTGCTGACGGCAGGCCAAGTTGCTGCCGACGGCTTGCGATATGCATTACGTGAATTTTGCTGTAATATATAGATTTTTTTTGCTACAACCGTTCTATATTTTTTGCTATGTTAGTATATATATTTTGCTACTAAGTATTTTCGGTGATGTATGGGACGAAGTCTGTTTTGATACAATAGCAATTATCTCGCCAGAGACCTTGTAAAAAAATGATGTGATGCTATTTTTTTTTTGCTATAATTCTTTTGTTGTTTTGCTACTTTAGTATAGAAATTTTGCTACGAGCGTCTCCGGCGAGGCCTCCGTCAATATTTCTGATGATATTGGTTTTTGCTACATTAGCATTTTTTTGCTATAATAGCATAATTTTTTGCTACGAGGTCTCCGGCGAGCTCAGTTGATTTCGTGACTGAACCGTTTTTTGCTACATTGTAGCAAAAGCGGAGTTATTTTTTGCTGCCGGGAGGTGTCTTTTTGCTACATTCAGTAAAAGCAGATCTGACCGTCTAAGATGGCCGATCCGACGGCTGGCGACCCGGGGGCTGTGAAATCAGATCCCCCGGGGGACGCCCAGCAGTTTCCTTTGTATATTTGTCTATCTCTTAGAACGGTATTAAAGTTTCAGAAATTCTAAGGGCTGAACGCCAGTGTTTGCCCCCTGGCGTGTTGGAAAGGTTAGTTGGAAGGGTATTTTATGTGGGACCCGACAACTTCCCTTTTCTTTAAAAAAAAGCACCGCCAAGCAGATTTAAAGTAGCGCCCTAGATCACGTTGTGTCACCGCGCTAGAAATATCACATTTACCAGATTTCATGGTCCTAAAGTTTAATTAATCATGCATATATTGTATTTCTGAAAACCACAACTAGACTTTTAATGTGTTAATTTTACTGACATTTTTACCTAAGAAAAATCTTGTTATGGCATAGGTTGATTTTGTTTCTAGTTGGTAAAATCACTGACAATCTTTTCTGTTACGGATTGAGAGATCTTTACTATTAAATGGGAGTTGGTCGTACGTCATACAACACGTTTGGTGAGGAGATTGGGAACATCTAGACCGTCTAATCTAATCTCACGGCTTTAGCTTTGTTTCACAGCAAATCAGGGCTCACGGCACAATAATGGTATGACGAATAAAGCTCACCAAACTATGGTATGAGAAGATATCTTTCCTGTTCGAGAGCTGGTGCTCCTATCTTAAACTCTCACGTTAATTACGGTACAGTAATTAGGAAGATACCTTTCCTATTCCTGAAAAAATCTCACCCGCCATCATCATCATCCAGGAAAGTTCATCGTGCGCCTCCACGGCTCCACCCGATCCCTATTCTCCTTCTCCCAATTTTCTCTATCTAATCCAATCCTGTAGTCGCTGCCTCTTCCGCGGGGGACACCCGAACCCCTCCACCGCCGGCCATTCCTCCCACGCCTAAGAGCTCATCAGCCGCTTCCTCTCCTCCTGGTGACCATGGAATACCACACGGACGACGGGCACGCCTGACGGCCTGACCCATGCCTGTGCTCTCTCCCGTGTCCCGTCGCGCCACGGCAAGCAGCCGAGGGCAGGGTTGGCGACGGGGCTCCATGTATGGCTATGGTGACCGATAATTACGAAGGGGTGCACGTCAATGGCTGCGGCTGGCGGGAGGGCCTCGTACGGAAGGAGCCCGCCATGGTGCAGGAATGGCGGCGAGGAGGCGCAGATGTTAAACCAACTTTTGGCTGTGAAGACTGACGATGAGGCATTCTTGATGAAATTTATGACTCCGATATACAGAGTTATGGAGGAGGTATAGTTGCATGTTTGTATTCAGACAGTTCATTTTCCACCGTATCAAACCTTACTATTGACCCTCCTCTGAAATTCTACAGGAAGCTCAGAGGAACAGGACAATGAAATCTAAACACTCACACTGGAGGAACTACGATAATCTCAGTGATTACTTTTGGTAAATAGCAGTCAAATATAATTGTTGCGTTTAATATACTGTGTCATATATTTTGACAGAAACCATAGAATTATTCTTGTGTTGCATTCAGAAAAAATGACTCTGTCCAGCTTAGATTTCAGGCAGGGAGAAGTTGCTAAGGAAGTTTGTGTCCGATGATTTAAACAGCCATGGAGCCAACTTCTTGGATTGAAAATATGCTACCTATTGATCACACGATTATGCTCATGGACCAAGATATGGAAAAAATTCATGAGATATCCTACATGGAGAAGTAAGTACTTTTGATATGTATACAACCATGCATGTTTCACTGTTTTGGGATCAATCTCAGAAGATTATCCCTTTTTCTACTAGGGAACTGCACATAGCTCCTTCGTGAGGACTGATCTAGGGCCTGGTCACTGATTTACTGCTGCATATGAAGACCCTCCAGAATCACACAGTTCCATTCACAGATATACCATTCTGCGGAAACATGAAGATATACTCCTCCAAAGAGCCTAGAAAGGGCACAAGAAACTTCTGCTCAAGAAACAAACTTGATATGTCTATTTTGGCTACACCTACCTGCTAGGTTCATTTGCCAGTTTGTACACTATTTGTTTTTTAATATTAAAGTCCAAACACCACAACCTCTTGCTCCTACAACATATCATTTGTAGACATCATGTACTTTGGAGTCAATCTAGCACTTGTATAGCTATATTCATGAGTGCTCACGCCATGGTCTGAATTATGTAGGGAAAGCTGAAGAATGACCAGAAAGTTTCCATCCAGTTGTTGTCGGAGTTCAAGTAAGGGACAAGTTCTTAGAATGAGTTACATTAACAGGATAGTTTTGAGCAATTTGAAATATTCGATTGAAGGGATTGTGGCGCTGATGCACATAATGGAGAATGATCTGCTTAAGGCCAGCTCTATAAGAAGGTATGACATGAACTCTCTGATGGCAACAACTTTGTATTGACAAAGACCAAATTACCTTAAAAAGATAACTCTTTGGAGCAAACAAAACTACCATTGCAGTCTACTGATGTTTGTTATTTGTTCTATAAGAAAAATATATAACTTAATACGCCGGAACGTGGCACCTAAAAAAGCTACAAAAGAAAAGCATGTACTTGATACAAAAGAACTTATTATTGCACATATTTAAAATTTTCCATATAATGCTCAATTTACATGTCTAAATTATCTATGTGAAGAATTGGTCCTTAAGACATTTTATAAATTATCTATGTGATGAAATGCTCTTGATTGTAAATGCCCTATTGAGCAAATTTTAAAGTATTTTTAATACAACTGCTTTATAAGTGTAGGAATATCAAAGATTGTAACACTGGTAGAAACAATTAGTATGGACACCATGTTTGTTTCTGTACTCGTTAATAATCCTTGGTTGTGGAATCATTGACTTGATTTTTTCCTGCAAGCATTATATTATTAGTAATTCTTACTGGAGGTTGCCTTCAGATGTCAAACTGTCAGATGGCTTAACCTCGCATATTTGTGTTTACTGCCCTTAAAGCAAACTCTGACTACTCTGCAATTTACTGAGGAAAGTTGCATATGATGTCGGTGAAACCAAACAGGACAATAACGAAAACGGGAAGATCTACTACTCCAAAGAGCCTAGAAAGGCCACAAGAAATTTCTGCTCAAGAAATGACATGTCTATTTTGGCTACGTCTACTCTACCATTTACTGAGGCAAGTTGCATATGATGTTGGTGAACCAAACATGAGAATAACTGTAGTTTATTTGATTGCATTACAGTTCGATAATGTAGAATTTGTTTTTTTATTAAATGCAATTATCATGTATTTGCACATCATAAATGTTGAACAAAGGGATTATGAGGAAATTGAAGAGAAGCATTAACTTTAACTTGTAGAGAAATGACTTGGTCAAGTCGTTATATTCTATCATTTAAATATTTTTGCTTATCATATACCATACTCCTTTTGTGCTCATAGTTATATTCCTTATCTATTGTTTGTACTCTTAACAATATCTTGATTGTCATATTGTAAAATTTGGTACATGGTTACAGTGATTTTTTTCATTTTAGTCATATACTACCTTCGTACCATATATAAGATGTTTTAGTAGGCTATTTTAGCTCACTGAAACATCTTTTATTTTGTAACAAAGGACGTCTAATTATTTTAGAAGGTACTTTTATTTAGTGATTTTCCCATGTACTTAAATGGTTATTGATTATGTTGTAAACTCATGACTTTCCCATTTGATACCTATCCTTTGGTGCTTGCAGCCCGTGCGTGACAGCTTCACTTTCTTCGGCAGGTGCTACATGTCGAAGCTCAACAAAAAGGATTTGCGTTATGGGCAGGTCCTTAGACAAACATACTTGCTTCTCCCATGAACACACAAGTCAGTCGTTGCTGCGCCTTTGACAGTTGCTGCCGTGCCATGGCTTGCAAAATTGGTCATGTTGGTTCTTCCAACTTTGAAACAAACACTTCACGCTTGGATGATGACCTACTTGACGGGGGAAATCTCACGTGTGCAATTGGAGTATGCTATCTGCCCTGGTAAGGGACGTCCACGCACCAAGCCATGAAGAAATTAAGTCTAGCATGACAATTTCTAGCCATGCTAGGCAATTTATTAATCGTTATTCGGAGCAACTTATGGGTATTTAGCTATAGTTTAAAGACATCTGTGTATGGAAGTGCCTATTAGTGCAAATGTGTTTTCATTATCAATAATGTGATTTTCTCACGTGAATGTTGCATCATTTATTAGATTATTATAAGATATCCGTGCTCTGCCACCTATATTGACATGTTTGCAAAAATAGGACCGTGGCAACGCACGGGCATTCACCTAGTGCTTATTAGTTTGGACATCTACAACTCACCCACATATACATGTAGCGATTGCTAGAGATGAAAATTAATTTGTTTTTTTAAGATGTGTACGTGTGTGCATGGATAGGAGGCAATAATTAGTAGCTCAACAAAAATACATCAAGAAAATCAACCATGATGTGAAAATACGAAGAGATGTACTCCCCTTGTCCCATGAAACATATCATAGATTTGTCTAATTTTTTTTAAAATTGACAAATCTAAGACTGGTTTTATGAGACGAATAGGCTGGATAGACTGCGATATGACGTTTTCTTGTGTTTTAAGATACCTGGAAAAAGTTTTTGATTCCATAGAACCGATGTGAGGGGTCGGTAGGCTTTAAAAGAGCATTATTGGGCCGGTCTCCTTTTCACGTGTTATAATCGTTTGGAAGTTGTGTACCCGTTTCTCGTAGACAAGGAGACAGAGTCCTACACGTATAATAAAGGAAAACTGATATCTCTCACCCGTATGATTCAAGGAAAGAAAAAAGTCCTTGTCTCATACGTAATGTCAGTATATTAATTAGGCAACGTGTACAAAAATAAACTTATGCCATGTAAAAGATCTCTACGGAAAAAAAGAGGTAATGTCAGCATATTAAGTAACACTTCTTATCATTTAATCTTAGGCGTTATGATTAAAATTACTGTTTTATATTTTTAAGCATATGCGGATTAACCTGGTACCTCAAAAAAATACCCTTATAATATCGGAATCCTCATTGCCCACGGTCTCGTTATGAAATTCCAGATCTCGATGAAGTGCCTCGCGCGTCCATCATTTATCACCGCTTTACATTTTTAAACATATGCGGATTAACCTGGTGCCTCAAAAAATACCCTTATAATGTCAGAATCATCATTACCCATCAACTCGTTATGAAATTACGATGAAGTATTACGCGTGTCCATCATTTTTCCACCATGTTCTACATTCTAGGCCGTGTATGCATTATTTCTAGTGCAGCTAGAGCCCTAGGCCTCCATGCTCATTTCAGTCACCACCATGTTCTAAATAGTCTAGGAATTATTTTTACGTAGGAAGAGTCCTATGCCTCCACGCTCTTCATCGATCAGTTCTGTTTTTTTTTTATGTCTAATCTTACTTTGGTACGTGTCGCCTGTGCAATGGCCTCAAGTTATACGTTAACATGCATTGTTTTTTGTTTGGATTCAGCTAGAATTTTATGCCTCCACGCAGTTGACGTTTTATCGTGTAGAATAGCCTATATTTGTTACACAGTTACGTAACAATTTGTCTCATGTTAAATCTCAACCACATATTTTAGATCTAACTGTCAAAATAATTTAAGATGATGTGGATTAACGTGGTGTCTCTATTTAAAACCTCTGTATTGTGCTTTTAGTATATAATAGATAGATACATATATATGGTTTTCAAAAATATTGTGAAGCTGCAATCCATATATTGGATTCTTACGCATATTTCATTATGTGACCTTGCACATATAGGGAGCATGCATATACGCAGCTCCTCCCTTATTAATCTAGGCACCATTCATGAGGGCAGGCTTCATTTCCCACGCCGCCAGCTGTGAGACCTTGATGTCTGCCTTGCCATTGTTGAACACGTGAAGATGAGCGTTCTTGCCAGTGTCGAGCGATGGGTATACCCGAGAGAGAGTATGCACGTCCTGCCTCCAGCCCCAAAGCTCTCGACCACGGATCGGTCGATCTAGAAGAGAGAAATATGGGACAAATGAAATCAGTAACGGATGATAGCAGGGCCGGCCCATAGGGCGGGGCAGCGGGGCTCGCCTCGGGCCTGCAACAGTTAGGGCCCTAATTCAAGATTTGTTTGCACGCTTACTATACTTATATTCATACTCTTTAGGCAGTAAAGTTTAGAATAATTTTAGAAAATATAGAAGGTTGAAGTTGTAGCTTAATGTGCCTATATTCCAACTTTTTTTCAAATGTGCAGAACAACACTGATCCTCATAATTTTGTTCTCTGATTATTTCTATTTCTCGCAAACAATGCACATGTACACAAGTAGCTATTGGTAGAAATAAGAATTATGGTATATAGTTTGTGCGATCAATAGAAATAAATATTTCCGTCTTCACTAATATTCCGATGAGCATGGATCTTTCAAATGTAAATACTACTTAGTTTGTTATTGCATTATCTTAATATTTATCTTGCTGAATAATAATTTTTTTAAGTTTTCTTTGTGTGTGACCAAGTGGTGAAGCTTGACTGAGATTATTAAGGTGCCTAGAACACCAATCATGCTTAAACTTTAAGTAAGATATATAAATTTAATATAAATGAATATCTTTAAGGAATTTTTCAGAGCAGGGGGCCATCGCCCCCAGCCCTAGAAAAGCTTAGCCACAATGAACAAGGGGTCATTGGTGTCGGTTCGCCCTATGGTCCTCGAAATCTGTGGATCGGCCCTAGATGATAGTTGTGAACTACACGTAGTACAGTACAAAAGCAAGGAATAACTACAAAAGCGAGGAATAATATGGTAAGCATCTACATACCAAGCTTCGCAGTGTTATCTTGCCCTATGAGAAGTCAGTCTCAACAAATCCTGCGAATGTTGGCCGGTATAGGTTCGGGCTCAGAGATGACCTGCACCGGTGTGAGATGACAAACGCGAGTACATTAGTTGCTAATGAGGAAGGATATATGAGAGCCATGAGATCGATGTCATTAGTCCAGGTGCGATGTACCTTGTGGTATCCGTGCACATAAGCACCACGGGCTTCGTGTCACTCCTGCCCGCCACCCTGAAAACCCTGAAGAACACCGTGGTTTTCTCCTCCAGCTTGGCTGAGGCGAGAACCCATAGCCCGAAAGGGCCCATGCCGCCCTTCTTATCTGCGCCCCATAGGCTGCACAGCTTCTGGGCGTCCTTGGCGAGTGCCGGGTGCAGCACCTCCATTCCTTCCATACTTGGCACCTCAAAGGTAATCTCAACCTCAGCCTGATGAACAATACATTAGGCTGGATAAGTACACCAACTGGTTAAGCTGATATAAGAAAACAATGTTTATATAAGCAAGAACTATAATATCATATTCATTTTTTTTATCAAATGAAAATGTACTGTTCACAAAAAGATCATTGAAGACTCTGTGTGGTAGGCTTAACCATGAGCAATCGGATGATGACATTTTTTTTAGAAAAACAGGGGGGCCAAAGCCCCCCCCCCCCAGCCCCATTTTATTACAATGAAGCCAAGGTATCATAGTAGCATCCGGGAGGAGTCAGAGCAACCCTCCAGCAAAGATTACAGAAAATTTCGATACAAGTTCATAAGATGCAATGAACGTCAAGCAAGCTCCAGGAAAGTACAAAACTATTCTGGCATGTACCAATTGGTATTGGCGATCAGGAACTGTCGACGCTCTACATCCGTTGCTACACCCACCAAACAATCCGAAGTAGTTCTCCCCTCTTGATATCCAGCAGACGCAAGCTTCTGTCCATCAACCGAGAGTTCGATTCGTTGAGCAAAGGCGCCCAGCTCCGTAGCAAAGAAGTTGCACGATCCCAATCGGATGATGACATTAGGAAGAAAATTGATGTTTCTAAAGAGCTTGAAGCTGCAGACCCGGCTTTCACATACACGGCCCAAGTGGATAATGAGATAATGAGAGTACAGTAAAAACATAGTTGTGGACAAATGGTCGTAGCATAGAACAATACTGCTACTTTGGTGATGTCCTCGCATTTGATACTACGTATGGAACCAACCTTTACGATATGCCATTTGGTATATTTTTAGGTGTGAATAACCATTTCTAGAACATAATCCTTGGTGGGGTCCTTTTGTGAGTACATTCGAATTAGTTTTCTCGGAATTCATCGGGGTGATGTGTGGCAAACCAGCGCAAACCACACTTACCGGCGAGATCCCAGTCCCATTAAGTGCCATCTAATATTGTGATCTTATTTTGTATGTGTATTCCTGTTGTACAAGGGGCTAATCAAACTGATTGAAACAACTTCTTCCAAACAGATCAAGCTTTGTGCCATGGAAATTGCAATATCAGCGGTCTTGCCAAGTACCGCACATCGGTTGTGTGAGTGGTAAGTTCTACAGAAGCAAAAGAGTACCTAGGTCCTTTGTATGGCAAGAAAAATGACTTCAGGGCAGAATTTCACTAGATGATCTAGGAACACCAATATCGGATAATTTCAATAAGGTTGGGCAATTTTGCTAGCAAAGTATGGTCTCTAGGAACACCAATATCGGACTCAAATATATGAGGTTAGAAAAAAAAGTGCCAATCCATATTTTTATGGTGTATTTTGCGCCAAAATGACCAGTACCCAGAGGAATGAAAGTGCTAACCACATGCTGATATGCCGCCTGCGTGTTAAGTACATGTAAAAGTAATCTCTTATAGTTGATATCAAGTAAATAAAAATGAGGACTGATTAGAAGATGTCATTGAAAACTAGTTTGTTTTGAGGATGCTTAATATACAAACTGAATAATCAGCTCAGATTTCACCATACTAAAGCTAGCTAACCGCTGAAAACGAGGACTAATTAGTAGGTTGCCATTAAACACATGTGGTAGGCACACTAAGAGCAATTCCAATAGTATAGCCAACTGTTGGCTATAACAAGATGTCATATCATTTGTAGTCATCATATAGCTAACATGTACAATAGTTGGCTATAAGAATGTAGTACTTTACTAATATATGGCCCATCTTTCACTCTCACAAGGTGACTAGGAGCACGTGCAAGAGCTAGCTATTGCATAGTAGCCCACCTCCCTTCTCTCTCCTCTTCTCTCTCCTCCAACTTATCTAAAATATATTATTTAATGTCTTATAGTCAGCTGATTGGACTCTATTGTACTTGCTCTAACGTGTGCAGTTTGTAAGCCAGTGACGTCGACAGAATCTCCTGGCTTGATTACCTGGTCACTGAGAGTCTGAGACTGACCAGCTTCCCTCTCAGCGTCTCCACCTCCTCAACCGGCCACTGCAGCAATTGTTTGTCGCCTTGATCAAGCCAAACCTTCCTTGGTATAGCCTGAAATGTGGACGATTAAGCCAAATCAGTCTTGCTTGTTTATTTTATCTTGAACAAAGCATCAAGCAATGAACAAAACTTCCAAGTAGAACCTGCTAACGGTAATAAGCATACATTCAGTTTGATCATGATTGATATCAGGTTTCAAAATCTTACTTAGTACTAAGGAGTGTATGATCTGATCGCGTGAAATTATTTATTATTTAGCATGATGATTCCACAAGAATATACTCTCTCCATTCCAATGCATGTGGCATCCTTTCTTGCACTTCGGATTGTTCTCTGCAACTCAGGAACATTAAGTTGACGAACTTTGGCTAGCAATTTGATATTTAAACATTTGATAGTTGTTATAAAAATTACGCCATTAGAAACTTTATTGAAATACGAATTCAATGGTATAACATGTATAACATATAATCAATATTTGGTTGGCCAAATCGATGGTTAAACTTAAATCACGAAAAATGTATGTACCACCTAAATAGAGATAAATCGAGTAAATGAGACAAAATACTAGTGCTTAGTCTTTCGCTAATCTATTCAGAAGAACACAGGAGTGAACTAAACACCTTAGAAATTCCTTGACCGGCTTTCTAACCAGGTTCAGCAATCACCCAAGGGGTAATGCTACACGAAGAAAACAATTAAACCTCAAGAGTCAACTCAACTTATGAAGTAGATATGTGAAATTGTATTCTACTACGAAATTTCTCGGTGGAGCTAGTGGTCTATGTTGACGTGTACAAGTAGATTGCCTAGTCCTTTTCATAGTCATTTCCATTAGTTCGGACTTTTCGTTCAAGTGGCTAGTGCATGAAGCTTAACATGGTATCAGAGCCCCAGGTCACGAGTTCAAATCATGGCTTTCTTAATTTATTCTAAAAAAATCCCCGCAGCCTCCTGCCGTGTGGTCCCGGCCTTCCGCTGCCTCTTTGCCTCTCTACACGTGTTGAGTTGTCTTCTCGTCTCCCCGTCACATGTGAGAGGGGGTGTTGACGTGTACAAGTAGATTGTCTAGCCCTTTCCATTAGTTCGGACTTTTGCTTCAAGTGGCTAGTGCATGAAGCTTAACAGTCTACCTAATTCTTGACCATTGTTTCAACTGGGACTATGAGTATGCTAATCGTATCACTACTGGACAGGCCCTTCTGTCCCGGCCTGTAAGGGGTTTTAATCCCGGTTAGCCAACCAGGACTAGTCAGGTGAGACTAAAGGCGAACCCTTTAGTCCCGGCCCGGTTAACAGCCGAGAAAAATGACTCTCCACATGGCTGTGATACAGCGTTTGGGCTGGAGGAACTTTAGTCCCGGCTTGTAAGTCCAACCGGGACTAACGATTATTTTTCGAAATTGTTTTTCTTTTTTCAGTTTTTATTTTTCTAATTTCCTTTTTCTAATTGTTTGACTCGTTACTCTCTCACTTGGACCATTTTTAACACTAACTACACCTAATCTTTAGTCAATTCTAGACTTGCTCATATCCCGGTCGGTTACCGATCCTCACACTACTCCACCCTCAGCACGCTTAACTCCTCGGTTCTTTCCTCTTGTGCTCCCGCGAATGTGATTATACCTTGTTGTAAATACTACCATATCAATCCTATTAACTCTTATACCATTGTGTCACAGCTGTATTTTTTGAAACCAAAACAATTATTTAATTAAATAATAAGATAATAATATTGAATTCCAATGAAAATAAAATAAGTATAAAACTATTTATTATTATTATCAAATAATATATGCATTATTCGTATAATTTGGCACAATTAATTTTTTATTATTATCAATTAATATTTTCCAATCCCAATATCATTCAAAATTATTTTATATTTTTATTTAAATAAAAGTCCCTATATCTCACTTTACAAAAGACCCCATCTTATATGCTTTTAAAAATTCTCCAAATATTAGGAAGTGGTCCCTATAGCATATAAATCCTATTTCTACACACACACACACACACACAATGCCATACATGCTTTGGGCCAACACCTATTTATTTTAACATTTTGTGTCATCCTCAATTTTTTTTTCTAATACATTGCAAAGTATTTTTCGGGGTGATTTAAAGCCCAAAGTAGGTGCCACTATATTGCACTAACCGTCACCTTCATACCTTGGGACAAGGTGTCTCCGGAGATCACATAATAAAACCACTTGAGTAGCATAATAGTCAAGAATAACGTCTACTTATTCAACTATATTAAAAAACTCATGATCACATAAAGATCATACGATGGGAGAGAGAGATAGACCACATAGCTACCGGTAAAATCCTTAGCCTCGGGGGAGAACTACTCCCTCCTCATCATGGGAGTCAGCAACAGCGATGAAGATGGCGGTGGAGTCGATGGAGATGGCTCCGGGGGCACTTCCCCGTCTCGGCAGGGTGCCGGAATAGAGACTTTTGTCCCTCGAAACTTGTCTTCGATGGCGGCGGAGCTACAGAACTTTTCGTGGACGAAGGCTTGTTGATTTAGGGTTTTCGCATCGAGAGGCAACTTATAGGCGGAAGGGCGAGGTCGGTTGGCGCCCGAGGGGCCCACACCACCCCTAGACGCGGATAGGGAGGGGGCCGCGCCCAGGTATGGTGTGGCCGCCTCGGCGCCCTCCTCCGTTTTTGTTTTGGACTCCGTCTTTGGGTCGGGAAAATAGGAACTTTTACTTCCGTTTCATCCAATTCCGAGAATATTTCCTGTACAACTTTTCTGAAATACAAAACAGTAGAAAACAGGAACTGTGGCATCTTATTAATAGGTTAGTTCCAAAAAATACATAAAAATGCCACGAAGTGTAAATAAAACATATAGAAATTGTTGTAAAACAAGCATGAAGCATCAAAAATTATAGATACGTTTGCAACGTATCAATCTACTTCCGCAACTTCGCTAGATCGGAGCCATGTGCGTCGTTGAGCACCGCATGTGTCCAAAACTACGAGGTGTTGCACATGCGGTACTCGACGTCATGGTAGAGGACTTCTACACGACCCTAAGGTCGGCGACGAGTACGTCTACATCAACCACGTTCTAGCCTAACGTTAACAGCTATCGGTCTAAGAGGGTACATCACCGATATCATCTCTGTTACAGTTCCTTAGATAGATCTTGGGCCTACTAGGGTTTGCGATATTTAGAATTTTTTGTTTTCTGCTGCGAACCCCTACAGCCGCTAGAGTCCGGGAAGAAGAGGCCCGAGCATTGGAGGCGGCCGCCGGAGGGGGTGAGAAAACCCCTTCCAAATTGGCGACGTTAGGATCTACGAACGCATGTGCCTTGCCTGCCGTGATGCTATCGGGACCGGGGACCGCCAGCGATGACGATCTCGAGTCAGATCCGTGACCTCAAAGGCGGCCGCCGAGGTTGCCGCCCTCGTCGCGCACACCTCGAACAGGTCGACCGGGGGCGGGCGCTTCAGTGCGGCTGCGAGGTTGGGTCTGCCAACCGCTAGTTGGTCGAGTTGGCACGCCACCGCACTTCCTGGGCGGACATATGCGTGATGGTGGGGAGGCCGCCGGGTGGAGGGGGAGGAGGAGGTGGAGCGGCGGCCATGGAGAAACCGAGGGAGGTGTGAATACCGGTTGGGTGGTGAGGGGACTAGAGTGCGGAGTCATGCAATAACGTCTTGTTCCCGCGCTTTCCAACGTGTGCAAAATAGTACACATGCGGCTCGGCAGGGCTTGCCCCTGGAAAAATGGCCGAATCGACCGTTCCTCTTTGACCAACTTTTGGCCTGCTTTAAACATCATGCTATGCAAAATTTCCAGGTGATTTGAGCTTCCAAACAGCTGATTTTTTGGCTCACTGGATACATGAAAAGCCTTTGTTAGCAACCAAACACACCCTATCACTCCTGCCCACCACCCTGAAAACTCTTAAGAACACCACGGTTTTCTCCTCCAGTTTGGCTCAGGCGAGAACCCACACCCCGAAAGGGCACACGCCTCCTTTCTTATCTGCACCCCATAGGTTGCACAACTCTCGGGTGTCGTTAGCGAGTGCCCGGTCTACCACCTCCATTCCTTCCATAGTCGGCACCTCAAAGGTAACCTCCATGTCAGCCTGATGAACAATTACATAGACTGGATAAGTACACCAACTGGTTAAGCTGCTACGAGAAAATAAAATTAATATGAGCAAAGGCTATGATATCATATTTAATATTTTTGGATCAAATGAAAATTTACGGTTCACAAAAAGTTTGTTGAAGACTATGTGGTAATCTTAACCGTGAGCAATCGGATGATGACATTAGGAATACTATGGATGTTTTAAAGAGCTTCAAGCAGCAGACCTTACCCGGCTTTCACATACACGGTCCAAGTGGATAATGAGATAATGAGAGTACAGTAAAACATAGTTGTGGGCATATTGTCGCAGCATAGAACTTGGGGTGTGTATGTGAAAACCGGGTAACTGTTGTAGTCGATGCACACCGATTGCAACATCATGTGTGTTTACTTGGGTAACGCAATGGCCATCTTCCAAAGTTTTTCTAACGATGCTCTTCTTCTTTTCGAGCATTTGAAAATAAGGGGGCGATGTCTTCTGGCCGTATTGCATCGAGCCATGGGGCTTCCCAAAAGAAAGCTTGCTTTCCATTTTCGACGGTAACTACTGTAGTCGCTGCAAAAAGCTCCATGTCTTGAGGAGTGCAAGTGGTCCCAAAGCCAATACATGGTTTGGTCTCAACGTTCAATTCATGCCATAACAATTGCAATATTCCATGAGAAGGGCCACGGGGTGCCGCTGACAATCAGTACAGGGAGTTCGGAGACGGCACCCAAGACGTCGACGAAGAAAAAGAACAGGCCGACGGCGAGGACGAGGACGTGATGATCCTACAGCAACGGGGAAGGGAAAGAAGAACTCGCTGCCAGCCGAGCCGCGGATCAAATGGATGGGCAAAGAAGAGGAGTGGCTCGCTGAAGTTTGGAAGACCGTCTCCATGAATGGCATTACCGGCGCCAATCAAAACTATGAGACGTATTGGCAGTGGGTCAAGTTGGCGTTCGACGAACGCAAGATCGTCGATCCCTACTTCAACAAGACAGTGATGGTGCGCGGCGACAAGGCCATGTGCACCCATTGGGGATCATCCAGACGGCGTGCAACAAGTGACACGACATACATGAGGAGATCGAAGCTCGCCCGGAGAGCAGCGCCGACTTCGAGCAAAAGGTGAGCTGACTCGCTGTGCCATCCCTCGATCATGGATTGCCGAGGTTTAAACTTGTTTCGCCGGCCTATCTTGCAGATGCGTCGTGCTTCGACAAGTTCTGGGCTGACGCGAAAGGTTGCAGCTGTCCTACGACAAGTGCTAGGCTGACACGAGGGCGCACTGATACGTCTCCGACGTATCGATAATTTCTTATGTTCTATGCCATATTATTGATGATACCTACATGTTTTATGCACACTTTATGTCATATTCGTGCATTTTCTGGAACTAACCTATTAACAAGATGCCGAAGTGCCAGTTCTCGTTTTCTGCTGTTTTTGGTTTCGAAATCCTAGTAACGAAATATTCTCGGAATTGGACGAAACAAAGACCCGGGGGCCTATTTTGCCACGAACCTTCCGGAAGACCGAAGAGCATACGAAGTGGGGCCACGAGGTGGCGACACCACATGGCGGCGCGGCCAAGGGGGGCCCGCGCCGCCCTATGGTGTGGGCCCCTCGTCGGGCCCCGACTCGCCCTTCCGCCTACTTAAAGCCTCCGTCGCGAAACCCCTGATGCGAAAAACCACGATACGGAAAACCTTACTGAGACGCCGCCGCCGATCCCATCTCGGGGGATCCTGGAGATCTCCTCCGGCACCCTACCGGAGAGGGGATTCATCTCCCGGAGGACTCTACACCGCCATGGTCGCCTCCGGAGTGATGAGTGAGTAGTTCACCCCTGGACTATGGGTCCATAGCAGTAGCTAGATGGTTGTCTTCTCCTCATTGTGCTTCATTGTTGGATCTTGTGAGCTGCCTAACATGATCAAGATCATCTATCTGTAATACTCTATGTTGTGTTTGTCGGGATCCGATGGATAGAGAATACCATGTCATGTTAATTATCAAGTTATTACATATGTGTTGTTTATGATCTTGCATGCTCTCCGTTACTAGTAGAGGCTCTGGCCAAGTTTTTGTTTTTAACTCCAAGAGGGAGTATTTATGCTCGATAGTGGGTTCATGCCTGCATTGACACCGGGACGAGTGACGAAAGTTCTAAGGTTGTGTTGTGCTTGTTGCCACTAGGGATAAAACATTGGCGCTATGTCCGAGGATGTAGTTGTTGATTACATTACGCACCATACTTAATGCAATTGTCCGTTGCTTTGCAACTTAATACTGGAGGGGTTCGGACGATAACCTCGAAGGTGGACTTTTTAGGCATAGATGCAGTTGGATGGCGGTCTATGTACTTTGTCGTAATGCCCAATTAAATCTCACTATACTTATCATGTCATGTATGTGCATTGTTATGCTCTCTCTATTTGTCAATTGCCCGACTGTAATTTGTTCACCCAACATGCTTTTCTCTTATGGGAGAGACACCTCTAGTGAACTGTGGACCCCGGTCCATTCTTTAATACTGAAATACAAATCTGCTGCAATACTTGTTTTACTTGTTTTCTCTGCAAACAATCATCTTCCACACAATACGGTTAATCCTTTGTTACAGCAAGCCGGTGAGATTGACAACCTCACTGTTTCGTTGGGGCAAAGTACTTTGGTTGTGTTGTGCGGGTTCCACGTTGGCGCCGGAATCTCCGGTGTTGCGCCGCACTACATTCCGCCGCCATCAACCTTCAACGTGCTTCTTGGCTCCTCCTGGTTCGATAAACCTTGGTTTCTTTCTCGAGGGAAAACTTGCTGCTGTGCGCATCATACCTTCCTCTTGGGGTTGCCCAACGAACGTGTGAAATACACGCCATCAAGCTCTTTTTACGGCGCCGTTGCCGGGGAGATCAAGACACGCTGCAAGGGGAGTCTCCACTTCTCAATCTCTTTACTTTGTTTTTGTCTTGCTTTATTTTATTTACTACTTTGTTTGCTGCACTTATATCAAAACACAAAAAAATTAGTTGCTAGTTTTACTTTATTTACTGTCTTGCACTCTATATCAAAAACACAAAAAAAATTAGTATACTTGCATTTACTTTATCTAGTTTGCTTTATTTACTGTCCTGCACTCTATATTAAAAATACAAATTTTTTTTTTAGTTACTTTTGTTACCATGTCTAGCTCTGAACATGTTACTTCTACGCCTGAAGAATTAGTCTTCACTTTTAAACAAGGGGATGATGAGAGTTTTAAAGATGCTTGGTCTAGAATTTTTACTTCTTATCGTAAAACTGAACTCCAAATGACTCTAAGTTTGCTCCTTAGTAATTTTTATTTTGGTCTTATGATTCGCTATAGATATGCCTTGGATGCTCTAGTGGGAGGAGATTTCCTCCATTGTAATGGGGATCAAGCTTTTAATGCCATAAAGAAGTTGGTTGCATCACATGATTCATCTAATAATTTTGATTCAGCCCTTATTAGCATTCATAATAGATTAAATACTCTTGAGACAAGTGCATCTCGCTTAAATGAAAATTATGGATACATTCGTAACCGTCTTGATCAAGTTTTAGTGAACTCTGAACCTTCATTGTGGAAACCTACTATTAAAATTGTCATAGGTAACCAAACTCTTCGTGCTAATTGTGATATTATGACTGAATTTTGCCTAATGCCTAAGGGGATCCATAAATCTTTGAAACTTTGGGAATTCACTGAAGGGGGAGAAGGAATAGCTCTTATTGATAACTCTGTTATAATTCCTAAAGGGATAGCTGCGGGTGTGCATACAACCATTCTTGGGATAACAATATCCGTTGATTACCTTGTCATTGAATGCGCAGGAACAGGACAAATCACACTCGGAAGATCCCTGCTGAAATTATTGGGAGCAGTCATAGACGTGAGAGAAGGCACCATAAAATTCACCTCTACACCCGGGGGTAGTCATATATTCCCTAAGCCAAAGAGTAAGGACAAGAAATGTAAGGGTAAAGTCCAAGGTAATGTCAATGCTTCATCTCTCGATAATACTTGAGATACACTTTCTGCGCCTAGCTGAAAGGCGTTAAAGAAAAGCGCTTATGGGAGACAACCCATGTTTTTACTCCAGTATTTTTGTTTTATATTTGTGTCTTGGAAGTTTTTTACTACTGTAGCAACCTCTCCTTATCTTAGTTTTATGTTTAGTTGTGCCAAGTAAAGTCTTTGATAGAAAAGTAAGTACTAGATTTGGATTACTGCGCAGTTCCAGATTTCTTTGCTGTCACGAATCTGGGTCTATCTCCCTGTAGGTAGCTCAGAAAATTAAGCCAATTTACGAGCATGATCCTCAGATATGTACGCAACTTTCATTCAATTTGAGCATTTTCGTTTGAGCATGTCTGGTGGCCTAATAAAATCCATATTTACGGACTGTTCTGTTTTGACATATTCTCTCTTTTATTTCGCATTGCCTCTTTTGCTATGTTGGATGAATTTCTTTGATCCATTAATGTCCAGTAGCTATATGCAATGTCCAGAAGTGTTAAGAATGATTGTGTCACCTCTGAACATGTGAATTTTTATTATGCACTAACCCTCTAATGAGTTGTTTCGAGTTTGGTGTGGAGGAAGTTTTCAAGGATCAAGAGAGGAGTATGATGCAATATGATCAAGGAGAGTGAAAGCTCTAAGCTTGGGGATGCCCCGGTGGTTCATCCCTGCATATTTTAAGAAGACTCAAGCGTCTAAGCTTGGGGATGCCCAAGGCATCCCCTTCTTCATCGACAACATTATCAGGTTCCTCCCCTGAAACTATATTTTTATTCCGTCACATCTTATGTACTTTGCTTGGAGCGTCGGTTTGTTTTTGTTTTTGTTTTGTTTGAATAAAATGGATCTTAGCATTCACTTTATGGGAGAGAGACACGCTCCGCTGTAGCATATGGACAAGTATGTCCTTAGGCTCTACTCGTAGTATTCATGGCGAAGTTTCTTCTTCGTTAAATTGTTATATGGTTGGAATTGGAAAATGCTACATGTAGTAATTCTAAAATGTCTTGGATAATTTGATACTTGGCAATTGTTGTGCTCATGTTTAAGCTCTTGCATCATATACTTTGCACCCATTAATGAAGAAATACTTAGAGCTTGCTAATTTGGTTTGCATATTTGGTTTCTCTAGAGTCTAGATAACATCTAGTATTGAGTTTTGAACAACAAGGAAGACGGTATGGAGTCTTATAATGTTTACCATATGTCTTTTATGTGAGTTTTGCTGTACCGTTCATCCTTGTGTTTGTTTCAAATAACCTTTCTAGCCTAAACCTTGTATCGAGAGGGAATACTTCTCATGCATCCCAAATACTTGAGCCAACCACTATGCCATTTATGTCCACCATACCTACCTACTACATGGTATTTCTCCGCCATTCCAAAGTAAATTGCTTGAGTGCTACCTTTAAAATTCCATCATTCACCTTTGCAATATATAGCTCATGGGACAAATAGCTTAAAAACTATTGTGGTATTGAATATGTACTTATGCATTTTATCTCTTATTAAGTTGCTTGTTGTGCGATAACCATGTTTCGGGGACGCCATCAACTATTCCTTGTTGAATATCATGTGAGTTGCTATGCATGTCCGTCTTGTCCGAAGTAAGAGAGATCTACCACCTTTATGGTTGGAGCATGCATATTGTTAGAGAAGAACATTGGGCCGCTAACTAAAGCCATGATTCATGGTGGAAGTTTCAGTTTTGGACATATATCCTCAATCTCATATGAGAATAATAATTGTTGCCACATGCTTATGCATTAAAGAGGAGTCCATTATCTGTTGTCCATGTTGTCCCGGTATGGATGTCTAAGTTGAGAATAATCAAAAGCGAGAAATCCAAAATGCGAGCTTTCTCCTTAGACCTTTGTACAGGCGGCATGGAGGTACCCCATTGTGACACTTGGTTAAAACATGTGCATTGCAAAGATCCGGTAGTCCAAGCTAATTAGGACAAGCTGCGGGCACTATTAGTATACTATGCATGAGGCTTGCAACTTATAAGATATAATTTACATAACTCATATGCTTTATTACTACCGTTGACAAAATTGTTTCATGTTTTCAAAATAAAAGCTCTAGCACAAATATAGCAATAGATGCTTTCCTCTTTGAAGGACCATTCTTTTACTTTTATGTTGAGTCAGTTCACCTATCTCTCTCCACCTCAAGAAGCAAACACTTGTGTGAACTGTGCATTGATTCCTACATACTTGCATATTGTACTTGTTATATTACTCTACGTTGACAATTATCCATGAGATATACATGTTACAAGTTGAAAGCAACCGCTGAAACTTAATCTTCCTTTGTGTTGTTTCAATGCCTTTACTTTGATTTATTGTTTTATGAGTTAACACTTATGCAAGACTTCTTGATACTTGTCTTGAAGTACTATTCATGAAAAGTCTTTGCTTTATGATTCACTTGTTTACTCATGTCATCACCATTGTTTTGATCGCTGCATCCACTACATATGTTTACAAATAGTATGATCAAGGTTATGATGGCATATCACTTCAGAAATTATCTTTGTTATCGTTTTACCTGCTCGGGACGAGCAGAACTAAGCTTGGGGATGCTTGATACGTCTCCGACGTATCGATAATTTCTTATGTTCTATGCCATAGTATTGATGATACCTACATGTTTTATGCACACTTTATGTCATATTCGTGCATTTTCTGGAACTAACCTATTAACAAGATGCCGAAGTGCCAGTTCTCGTTTTTCGCTGTTTTTGGTTTCAGAAATCCTAGTAACGAAATATTCTCGGAATTGGACGAAACAAAGACCCGGGGGCCTATTTTGCCACGAACCTTCCGGAAGACCGAAGAGCATACGAAGTGGGGCCACGAGGTGGCGACACCACATGGCGGCGCGGCCAAGGGGGCCCGCGCCGCCCTGTGGTGTGGGCCCCTCGTCGGGCCCCCGACTCTGCCCTTCCGCCTACTTAAAGCCTCCGTCGCGAAACCCCTGATGCGAAAAACCACGATACGGAAAACCTTACTGAGACGCCGCCGCCGCCGATCCCATCTCGGGGGATCCTGGAGATCTCCTCCGGCACCCTGCCGGAGAGGTGATTCATCTCCCGGAGGACTCTACACCGCCATGGTCGCCTTCGGAGTGATGAGTGAGTAGTTCACCCCTGGACTATGGGTCCATAGCAGTAGCTAGATGGTTGTCTTCTCCTCATTGTGCTTCATTGTTGGATCTTGTGAGCTGCCTAACATGATCAAGATCATCTATCCGTAATACTCTATGTTGTGTTTGTCGGGATCCGATGGATAGAGAATACCATGTCATGTTAATTATCAAGTTATTACATATGTGTTGTTTATGATCTTGCATGCTCTCCGTTACTAGTAGAGGCTTTGGCCAAGTTTTTGCTTTTAACTCCAAGAGGGAGTATTTATGCTCGATAGTGGGTTCATGCCTGCATTGACACCTGGGACAGTGACTAGAAAGTTCTAAGGTTGTGTTGTGCTGTTGCCACTAGGGATAAAACATTGGCGCTATGTCCGAGGATGTAGTTGTTGATTACATTACGCACCATACTTAATGCAATTGTCTGTTGCTTTGCAACTTAATACTGGAGGGGGTTCGGACGATAACCTGAAGGTGGACTTTTTAGGCATAGATGCGGTTGGATGGCGGTCTATGTACTTTGTCGTAATGCCCAATTAAATCTCACTATACTTATCATGTCATGTATGTGCATTGTTATGCTCTCTCTATTTGTCAATTGCCCGACTGTAATTTGTTCACCCAACATGCTTTTATCTTATGGGAGAGACACCTCTAGTGAACTGTGGACCCCGGTCCATTCTTTAATACTGAAATACAAATCTGCTGCAATACTTGTTTTACTGTTTTCTCTGCAAACAATCATCTTCCACACAATACGGTTAATCCTTTGTTACAGCAAGCCGGTGAGATTGACAACCTCACTGTTTCGTTGGGGCAAAGTACTTTGGTTGTGTTGTGCAGGTTCCACGTTAGCGCCGGAATCTCTGGTGTTGCGCCGCACTACATCCCGCCGCCATCAACCTTCAACGTGCTTCTTGGCTCCTCCTGGTTCGATAAACCTTGGTTTCTTTCGGAGGGAAAACTTGCTGCTGTGCGCATCATACCTTCCTCTTGGGGTTGCCCGACGAACGTGTGAAATACACGCCATCACGCACGCCGCCGGGAGGGACGACAAGTACGACGTCAGGTGGAAGGAGATGCTCGCCAACTAGGGCGTCCGGATTACCCTGCTGAAGGCAACCTCCGCGGCGAAGAAGAGGAACATCGAGCTGGCGTTCCTGATCGGCGGCAACGATGGCAAGATGGACGAGGAGACGAGGGCTTGCTACGACGGCCATCGCCAAGACATCCTCCGACCCCCTCCGTCGAGTGCTTCGTCCTCTCCTCCGACGTCCACTCCCGTCGCTGCGACTCCAGCGGCCAACGATGCATCGCCGCCCGACTCCGCGGCAGACAAGGCGCAGGAAGGGACTGCCGATGTCCATGTTGTCCTCTAATTTCTTTTTAAATCGCCGGTATGTGGCTGATCCGATCGCCAAACTATTGGGCGATGCTTTTGTGTAGCGGGAAGACGATTATTTGAAATTATCATCGCTATTGGACGAATGCTGAGGTGCATCTGAAAAACTGGTGCCCCCATGTCCTATTTTCATCCAATCTGGCGGTAGTTTCGTCCGGATTTGGCCTGGGAGCACCAACGGCTGGAGGTTGGAGGTGCTCTTACGAGCGCAAGCTGTTCCTCAACGTTAACTTCTCAACAGCCTCATTATGCCCGTCCTCAACAGTCAACAGACAGTATTTCCCAAGACGGGAATGGGCTCCTCTACTTCTCATCGTCATGTCGGAGACCAAGACGCCGGGCACGGGCAGCCTGGTGCAGTGGTGCTGGTGGAACAACCAGTCCTTTTCTTCGTTTCTTTTGAGATGGCACAACCAGACCTGAATCCTGATTAACTGGTAGGGAGCTACAACAAGATCCAGTAGTTCAAGAACGGGCCGGATGGCCCCTACACCAGCCCGCTGGCGGCCATTCTCTGCGAGGACGCGTTCCAGTCCAGAGCATGTACGCGCAGATGCTGTGCGGTTTGTGCCAGCGGCACGACGTCCTGCGCATCGGTGGCTTCTTCGCCTCCGGCCTCCTCTGCGCCATCAGCTTCCTCCTGTTCAACTTTGATCAGCTCATCGATGATATTGACGCCGGCGCACTCACGTACCGGTTCCGCGTTGGCGACCTATGTTCTCCGTGTAACAACTGACAACGCGGCGCCGCTTCCGGTTCGTTTGACGCAGGAACGTGGTGCTGTCCGTGTACTCCGGAAAGACCGACGAGACCGAGCTCCAGGGCGCGGTGAGCTCGCGTCGGCGCAGCTCCAATCCCACGGAGCGTCCGTCGCCGAGTACACCAGCCGCGCATGCACAGAGGCCACCCCGGGCACTACGTCATCTACTGAGCACGCCAAATACAAGCTATAACAACCTCAGACTTCGGACACAAGTAGTAGAAGATGGTCGGAGGAGACGACCTGAAGGCTGTTCGGCTCATGGAGACCAGAGTCCGTTTGTCATCAGAGTGAAGCTTGGATTGTGCCGGTGCTCGTTGGCAATGGTACATCGATGAGGGGTTCCACTTCCACACAAGCCCGTAGCTCAGCTTCCAAGGGGCTACTGCATTTTACATGAAACGGCAAGCTGTGAAGATGATGGGCGTGCTTGGTAGCATGTGCTTCTTTTGGCGCTCCGGAGGGCATGCCCCGTCCAAAACCAGTTTCAGCCTTTTAGGTCATGTTCTACCTTTCTGATGATTTTTTCTGGCCCATCAAAGATGCAAGAGACCCAGATTGTTTGGTTGCATATGATCAGTCAGTTTACTCTCACCTCTTGTCTATGTGGTGATCTTACCTCTCGCCTATGACAACCAGCCCCACATTGTTGTTCACGAACCGGGTACAAGGCCTACCACCACGCCAGCACACGGAAAGACCATTGTGCATTCATGCAAGACAAGGCTGAATACGACAGCTCAAATCTTTTGGCGTGGCACAAAAAAATAGGCGATGACGCTGGCTACATCTACACGGTGCACCTCCATGAGGATAACGCTACGGTGAATTACCACCATTATCTAACCACCATTACAAATACCACTCTTGTAAGGTACTAGCATGCACAAGGTCTACCTCCTTTATGAACTAGATGACCATGAGACAAGTAAGAGGTTGACCAACACATGCTACAATAACAGCATGAACTAGCACACTCACACTATACTAGCGAGGTGTGGATCTAGTGGTTTACGATCACCGAAACAAAATACTTACAACACGACAAGTAATGGTGACTTGAAGTTGCTCTTTAAAGGAAAATTTAAACGGTGAACCGTGTGTGATGAATTTGACGGAATTTCGTCTAAAATGCTCCAAACACAAAATGAAAATTTACATCAATCTGAACTCATAACCAATTGCCAAAATGGAATCATATCATTGACGCGCATATTTTTATTTACAACATATTTTGATTTCAAGCATGGTTGTGTTGATTTGAAGCGAGTGGTTGAGTGAAATTAAGGGAGAATGAGTGGAATGAACTTCACATACTACCCACAAGTGAAAGGTTCCATCGCTAGAGCAAAGACCAGACATGTCCCTAGGAAAATGGCTGATTCAGATGTTTTTTCCGGGTCTGGCGTGGAGGTGCTTTGAAAACCATGATTCGATAACACAGAGGGAAGGGAGACACAAAATCAGCAAAAATAAAAAAAAATTGCTCCACCGAGCCTAGATGGCGAGCATGTGGGCTACCAAACACGTCCGATATGAACAATGAAGTTGTGTGCGTGTCTGCAGGTCGTGGCACCATGGGTATACACTGTTATTCATGATGAATTTCATTTGTTATTGAGAGTGGTTTTTTAATCGTGGGCACCTATACACTCACGTCTTCTAGAGATTTCCGTGTACCAAAAATTTAAGAAAATATATACGCATTGTAGTATAGACATATTATTGAACCGTAAAGTTTGAGGTATATATATATATATATGCTTTGGCATTTGAGGGAAACATGCATCTATTACCACTTATTTTTATGAACCATAAGTTTTCCCTCTATTTTTTGACATAGTATAATGTTGTACACCATCTGTTTTAAGTTATTTTATTGTATTTCGGTTTAAAAACCCAGGGTTAGTGGGTGTGTAGTTGCAACCGTGCTAAACTACAACTTTCTCTTTGCTTTTTCTATAACAGGGAATCCATCAACAAGCTAGACACATCTATAGTTCCCGGAGACATTGCTCATTTCAACTTCTATATATATTTGAATAATTGAGTGCTTTCTCTACCAAATATTACAACTTTCTCTTTGTTTTTTCTGTCAAATTGAGAAAAGGTAGACAATTTAAATTGCTTGACAAATATCATGTTTTGGAAAAGGTGACTTGGCTGAGTATTTGTACTCGCACGAGATTTTTCTTCTACAAATATATGTGTCCAGGGCCCACTTTGCTTCCTTCGTGGATTGGGTAGCTAAAAACTGATCTTAACATACACTTTGATGAAACACTTTGTCCGGTTTTCACAAAAGTCTTTTGCTTTTTTGTTTTTGAAAATTTCCAAACATTTTTTTTAAATCTGAATATTTTTCAAATCAGAAAAATATAAAATATAAAATTTTAAATTTTAACTTTTTGGTATATGAACAATTTGTAAATATGAAATTTTTGAAAACTGAATTATTTTCAAATCTGAACCTTTTCAAGATCTGCACATTTTTCAGATCCGGAATAATTTTCAAATTTGAACCTCTTCAATATCTGCAAAATTTCATATCTGAACAATTTTTAAAATAGAAGTAATTAAATCTAGATTGTTTAAAGTATGAACATTTTCAAAAGTCCTAAACGAGAAAAAAAACTGGCAGAAAATAGAAACCTGATAGAAAATTGTTCAAAATCGAGAAAACCGAAAAAAAATAGCGAGGTGACAGGAGTTTGGCCACAGGTACAAAACGCTGGAGGAGGTGCGCGGCTCCAGCATTAGAGCAGATACAATCGGGACTAGTAAGCATGATGTAAGGATTTAAATATTATATTTATACTTAGTTGGATAAGAGAGAATAGAAGAGAAGGTAGCTCTCTCACGCACGAGCTAGTTGTATCATGTCCTCCTAGATACTTTATGATAGTGAAAAGTGGAACATACTCCCTCCTTTCAAAATTAGCATGCATATAGTTTTTAGTTAAAGTTAAACTTTCTAAAATTTGAGTAACTATGTGTAGAAAAATATCAACATCTAAAATTTTAAATACACATAATATGAAAATATATTTCATGATGGTTTTAAAAATATTAATTTGCGATTATAATTGTTAACATTTTTTCTACATAGTTGGTCAAACTTTAAAAAGTTTGAATTTATCAGAATATTGTAGGCATCCTATTTTAAGATAGAGGGAATACATTAGTAAAGTAATATATTTTTCTATCTATCTATTGTACATGTTAACCACCGAAGCTGTTCCCGAGCGAGGACCACCTTCAACGGCCTCATTATTATGCCCGTCATCAATCAACTTGTGAGTTTCACTACGAAACACTCGTTGGACGTACCCTTACGTACTCTTTTTTTTAAAGGAAAAAAAAAATAAAAGAGCACTTATGTCGGAAATCTATTTTGTCTCATAGGTGTCGATGCACCTATTACTGAAAAAAACATATTTCAAAATATCTAAAAAAAATTAAAATAAATTCCGGTGTACTTCCACATATTCTATTCTGCACACAAAGTGTCGCGAAAAATATTATTTTCTATGGCACGTGCAAAAAAGACAATTTCTGATGCTCCAAAAATGTTTTAGGAGATATTTATTTGTCTTTTTTACATATGCCACATAAAGTATATTTTTCCCGCAAAATTTTCATGAGGTAACATAGGATGTTCGGATGCACAATGAGATATTTTATTCGATTTTTTACATTTTAAAATAAAATAGTATTTTACTTTTCCTAATAGGTGTATCTACACTTAGGAGCCAAAACGCCTTGTCCCACTTTTTCTTTTGAGATTGTCCCACTTACCTACTCTTGATATAATAATTTTGTCAGTATACACACCGGTGTCGTGTGCAGATATTTTCCGGGAGTCAGTATTTGATTTTTTGAGAGATTCCGGGAGTCAGTCAAGCCGGAAAGCCGGCCGCATTTGCATCTTGGAGGCTTTTCTTTGAGAGTTCGGACCTGGCCTGCCAGCCCAGCTACCGAAGTCGATCCTTGTTTTTCCGTTGCTGCGCAGCATGTGCTCTCACGGCATCTCCAGCGGCGTGACGCAAACGGCCGCTGAGCGACCGTTTTCATCCGCTGTAACCGGAAATGCGTTTGGGACCTGCTCCAGCGGGTCGACGCAAAGTGATCGGACCGTCCGCGGAGACGTAAACCTGGCCCAAATATACGCCTAGGATGCATCTCTGGCGGACGCTCGGCGGACGCGGAAAATGTCCGCTCGTGTCTGGCGGACGTTTCGTCGGGCCCGCCTGGCAGTGACACAGCGTCGATGCGTCTTCTCCGCCAGTACTGGCAGCGAGGCGTCGCTTCGGCAGTCTGCGGCCGCGTTAATGGCGATGCCTCGCGTGGCGCGCGGCTGTCGCCTACCTCTGCGCACATACTAATGGCGATGCCACGCGTGGCGCGGTCGTCGCCCTGCCTCCGACCTATATATACAGGGGCGCGAGCATCTCATCTCCTCCCCACTAAACCCTAGCCGCCGCTGCCGTAGCGCGCTTCCTCTCAGCCTCCAGCAGATCCACCATGAGCAGCACCGGACGCGGCCAGGCTGCCGCGCCTTCACCTCCACCTCCACCTTCACCTCCCACTCCACCTCCTCCGGCCTCGAGCTCCTCCGAGGAGTTCGACTCCGAAGACAGCACCGACCTCCTCCACCCGGTCAGGGACGCTGCGGCCCTGGCTGAAGCGGAGAAGGAAGCACATGAGGAGCTAGCGGGCCACGCGGCGTTGGACACCGAGCTGGAACAGCGCAGGCTGGCCGCCGCCGCTGCAGCAGAGGACTCCGACTCGGAGATATCTTGGTCCTCCGATGACCCTGATGCGCCGACGCCGGAGGAGAAGGCGGCGGAGCAGAGGGCACTCGTCGAGTCTTTCGAGACGCTCAAGGACGACACCGCCAACGCGAGGCTGGAGTAGTGCCTGCAAGAGGACGCGGCAGCGCACCGAGCCATAGCGGCCACGCGGGAGGCGGCGGAGAAGCAGGCGACGGAGCGACGCAACGACGGTGCCGGCCCGTCAGGAAGCAAGTAGTCTGGGCCTATAGATCTATTTTGTATAGTTTTTATGCATTTTTATGTACTACTTTGAATGTTTTTACTATGTTGCAATTCAAAAAATGGGTCACCCCGGTGGGAGCACACCCAGACGCAAACGGACGAGCGGACAAAATATGTCCGCGGGGTGACGCAAATGGACTCGCGACCACTTTTGGGCGTCCGAAATGCGTCTCGCCGCTGGAGATGCCCTCAACGAGAAAAAAAAAATTACTGCAACGAGTCACGTGCTTACATACGTAGGCTGAGAAAACGCACGTGTTTGGCTTGGGACCCGTGTGTCAACGCGACCTTTGGAGCCAAGGAATGTTCAGGTGAACCTCACTCTCGATTAGCATAGCACTCACGTACCATAATCATGCCGTGCATGCAAATATGCAATCGGTAGCTACTTGGCCGGCCCACATAGTACTATACTCCTTATCTCTTTCTCTTTCCTCATCTTTCTAATCGATCCGATCGGTCGTTCAGATTGACGTGTGCATGCATGCCATGGCTTTTCTTGTTTTCTTTCTCGTCTAGTGCAGAGCAGTGTGTGCATATCGTATAGTCGCCCCGCTTTAATCAATCCCAATGTCTTAGTTTAACGACCCCATGTATAGCCTCCCATCCATTAACATTCCTCTTTGGCCTTAGCTCTTAAGCAAAGTGCACATTACCTTTCTCCTCGTCCACTTGGCTCAGGCTCATCTGCATCATCTCTTCGCGCTTCCGTTTTGCCATTGTACTTGAACGTTCATCAGCCAATGGCTGGCTACCTAGGTGATGTTTCTTTCTCTGTTTAACTCCATGGTAAATCACATTGCGAGCTAGAGCCAGGATTTGGGGCGACCATTTTATAGCTAAGGTCGACATATACTATGATGACAAAGAGGAAAACTTTGACATCCAGGCAGGGATGGGTCGACGTGGATACCTCCCAACAAGTGGTTGTATCGTGGTTGGATATACTTCCTCCGTCTAATAAAACTTGTCTGAGATTTATCCAAATATAAATATATCTAGATGCTATTTAGTGTCTACACATATTCGAACTTAGATAAGTCTCAGAAATCTTTCATAGAATGGAGGGAGCATATTCGAATGCATACGGGGCATGTCCTGATGTTGGCATATACCATATGATGCAAGTCATGTAACTTTAGGTCGCTAACATGTGGGCCTCCCATCTAACGGCCCCACATATCAGCCACTCAAAGTTAGAGTAACTTGCGCTAGAGAAATTGGAGCGCCCCGGATATAGGTTGGCATGTATCAGAAAGACAGTTAATTTCAGAGCAGACAAAAGAAACACTAATGTGTAGTACCTCCCTTGTACGTACATACTACACCCGACATTCCTACACTAGTTCTCCCCATCTCTCGTCCTCACCGCTTGTCGTGGCGGCGGCCAAAGATGAAGCAACGGCGACAAACGCTTCTGGCATGAAGGTGGTGGCACATCAATGATCGGCGGCTAGATTAGCCCATTTCTCCCCTTTCTTCTCTCAGCTCTCTCGTTATTGGTGTTGTAGGATGGAGCACAAAATAACATTGAAATTTGGTAGGTTGATATTCAGTAAACTTCTCATGCATCACCTGAAACACTGCATATAACCATCTCATTTCTGCATTTGATTTGAGTGCATACACTTTTATATCTATCGGGCAATGAAAATCATGCTATCATCACACTAACCAAAATGCTTCTATGTTTGCCGTGTAGCTATGTTGTACCAAGAAACTTTTGTATCATATGATTAAGTGGAATCTGCTTGTAGTACAGTTATTTGTTTATAATATGTTGTACAATTATTTGTTTATATATGTTGTCACATATCTTGTTTCCTCATACTTGTTTGCTTCATTCTGAATTCTTTGTCACTCTAGCACTTCCCAAACATAATTCTCTTACTTTGGCTACCACCCCGGTCCGACATTCAGAGCCATTTGGAGGACTCAGCAGGTTGGGAAAACAAATCATACTCCTACCTTGTGGCGGTTTGCAACTCTGCCATGTGTGTGGAGTTGGGCATCCCAGCTATCATCACGCTGGTCCACGGACACCACCACATAATGGCTGATTGGCTCGGCGTGCCGTTGATGGCCGCAGACACCTACCGCATTGTCGCCAAGCTGATGTATGTGGCCATCTTCCTCCGATTCCTAGTTGGCAACTGGCGGTGGCCTGTGATCACTCTCGACATCGTCTTGATTGTGTCTATTACCGTGCTCCTGCTTCTCTTATTGAGGGGGTGGTCATGAACCTTCATGGGCTATTTCACCATGTTTTTAGGAGTGGCAATGTACATCATACGCGTTTACACCACGGTATGGAATTAGTGTCGGTGGTTGTCTATAGCTTCTAAAAAGTTTATTTGCTAATAATGTGGTTTGGACTGCATATGTCTACATTGGCCTAGTTCAAGCTTTCATCTTTGTATCATTTGCGACATAACCCAAATTTCTTATAGCGCATGTAATTTAGTAATATCACTCATCCAGCCTTAACTAATATGCCCACTTGTTCCTATTTGCATGCGTCTGATCTTACTATGATCACAGGCAGCTTTTCGTTTAGTATGTGTCCATGCAAATTATTGGCACCCAAGCAAGTTGAAATAAATATAATTATTCATACTAAATTTAAATACTTATTTCTAATTCATAGTTTTGAGGATTTATGATCACCATATTTGAGAATAAAAGTTAGGTTAGTTTTTAATCAATAACACCTTACAATTAGCTAAAAATTATGGCAAATGTGAGAAAAACAAAAGCCGCACTTGTATGAATTTTGTGTATATCCGTGTATTTGTATCTGTCTTGTTAGCGAACTCTAGTTTATATGCTTTAAGAATATCTTGAGAGAAGTTTCTAGTTTATCATTAGGAATACAATACTAAAAATAACTTAGAGTTCATATGGTGGTTAAGAGAAATTATCACCAAATCATTGGCATGTGTTGCTGTCATTCTCGGGTCAAACGTGTCTTAGAGCACCTCCAACCGTTGGCCCTCTCTACGGCCAAATCCGGGGTGAAGTACTGCCAGATTGGACAAAAGTTTAGCGTGGGGAGTACCGAACTTCCAGTTGTTCCCCGAGCTAGGCGTCCGACGATCGGCTTATTTGGCTTTATTTCAAAAATAAACTCACAGTTCGGCGTATTTGCAGCGAGAAAATGGTGGGGTTCACGTGTTTTCTCGCCAACAGAGTGGGTCCGTCTCCGCTTTTCTCTCGTCCGGACTCCCCGAGCGCACCCCGGGAGTGGCCTGGACTCTCCAGATGGATTTATGCCCTTTTCCGGGGGGGGGGGGGGGGGGGGACGAGGAACCAGAGGGGCGCGGCTAGGCCGAATAACGCCGTTCGGATGAAAAAAAAAAAGGGGTGCCAGGGGCCTCGTCGGGTAGACGGCTGGAGGTGCTCTTACATATAACAAGGGGTTCAACACTTTTTTGATGAAGGGTATCCTTCGTTGTATTTGGTACAAAAATTAGTCTCTACCTAATATAGTATGTTAGTTTTGCTAATTCTTAGCTAGCTCAGAATTAACTTAGCTCTGAGTTGAGTCCTACACCATCATAATGTATGAACATCAATGCATGTATTAGTTGCAAGTGAGGTTGCAGTTGCAGCTCAGAAAAATTCTGTTGCAAATGAGGCTGGAACTGGCATTATTTTTCAGTTGCAAGTAAGGTTGCTACTAGGAAAAAATATTTCAAATCGTTAGATTTGCTTCATGGTTTGTGTCAATCGTAAATTACAACATGAGTTGCAACTGAGATTAAATGACATCACTTCACCGAGAACTATAAAAAAAAACTTAAGTTCAAGGGAGAATTAGTCACACCCATAATATTTAGTACAACTTGCAGGGAATTCGCTGGGAGAGACTCGTCACCTAAGTGAACTAACTACAACCGCTACTGAGTTGATCATAATAATTTGTTTCTACGTGGTTCAGTCTAAAAGTTTGTGATTTTAACTTAGTCCTGAAATTTGGTTTTTTGTTCAATGTACTCTTTGGCATAAGCAAGTTAGGAGACGTAATACCCAAACCGGCACCAGCCAGGAGAGGAGAGAGGGGGCGGCCCCAAAACTCATCTAGAATTCTGTTCTCCTTGCTGCTGATGTCATCGGTTCGCTCCACCTCTAGTGGTCTTTGGATCTTGGAGGTGTGGCGGACCACGACCTCTCGCCAGCGAAGCGTTTTCGTTATTATTTTAGTTTGTTTTTTGGTGTCTTTTTAAGGATGTTGAGGCGGTGGCTATATCATGAAGTCGGAATAAGGATCTCTTCGCTCCATCCTCACTCTGGTGATGCGTCCAGGCTGACGGAGGGCGCGTGAAGTCGTGTGACCGACAGATCTATTACGATCTACGGTTGTTATCATTGGTGATGGTTCCTACTCTTGTGCGTTGGTCATTTGGGGCCTTAGCACGATGACTTCCTGTCTATCTACTATAATAAATCCTACTACAACAAGATTTGACCGAGTCCGGTGATGAAGGGATGAGGACGGCGACACGCCACTAGTAGAGAACTGGCCTATTGTCACGGGCCGTTAGAGGCTTTTGTTCCGGCTGCCCAACCGGAACAACGGAGGCGGGACAAAAGGCCCAAACTTATAGTCCACCACGTGGCTACGATGTAGGGGTTTGGGCTGGAGGAATTTTTGTCCCGGCTCGTAAGCACAACCGGGACAAAAGGTTTTATTTTTATTTTTTCATTTATCTTTTTTCATTTTCATTTTCATTTTTTATTTTTTTTGTTTGACTCATTACTCCCTCACTTGGACCATTGTTAACACCAATTACACTTAATCTATATTAAATTTTAGACTTGGTCACTTACCGGTCATTCACCCATCCTCACACTGGTTCTTTCCTGCTGTGCTTCCACGAATGTGGTTGTACCTTGTTGTAAATACTACCATAAGATAATAATATAGCATTCCAATGTGAGGAATTGAATATCTTTAAATCTTTAAACTGCAAGTGGACAAATATTATATGCATAACTATTCGAAAAATGTGAGGAATTTGAATATGGAATAATTTTGTTTTTATTAATTTCTTAATATTATTATCAAATAATATATGCATTATTCATATAATATGGCCAAATAATTAATATCTTTAAATCTTTAAGACGCAAGTGGACAAATAATATATGCATAACTATTAGAAAATGTGAGGAATTTGAATATGAAATAATTTTATTTTTATTCATTTATTAATATTATTATCAAATAATATATGCATTATTCTTATAATATGGCCAAATAATTAATATCTTTAAATCTTTAAACCGCAAGTGGACAAATAATATATGCATAACTATTAGAAAAATGTGAGAAATTTGAATATGAAATAATTTTATTTTTATTCATTTATTAATATTACTATCAAATAATATATGCATTATCATATAATATGGCCAAATAATTAATATCTTTAAATCTTGAAACCGCAAGTGGACAAATAATATATGCATAACTATTAGAAAAATGTAAGGAATTTGAATATGGAATAATTTTATTTTTGTTCATTTATTAATATTATTATCAAATAATATATGCATAACTATTAGAAAAATAGGAGAAAGTTAAAGCCATCTGTCAGCGCTACCAATTATGTGTTTCTAAGGTTTGAGGGAATATGGTTTATTGCATGGATGTGATGGGGTTCGTGTGTCATGATAATTTTTTCTGTAACTCCGATTGAGATGAAATTTTAACCACTACAACTTTGCATAACCTACGCACTTATAAAATATGAGATTATTCTGAGGTGTTTAGGCAGGGTAAAACAATACTATATGTGAGGAATTTAAATAACATATCATTATTCATATAATATGGTATACTTAATATCTTTGAATCTGTAAATCGTATTTGGACAAATAATATGTCCATTATTATTAGAAAACTCTGAGGAATATAAATAACAATATAATAGAAATATTTAATATATTGATCACGGCGATTTATATGTTCATACATAGAAGACACACACGCACACCACACACCACACCACCATGCATCTACTCATAAATATTAAGTCCGAGACGATCCAACTGGCTATTGTAGCCAAGTGCCTGGATATGCCTCCTACCCAGCTTGAAGCCGAGGCGAGCGTCGACAGCGGCATACTACAGTTGCTTATGGCTCAAGGGAAAATTGCCCCATTCAAAAATTAGTGCCTCTTCTTATGCTAATTCCTTGGCGGTCTTCGGCGTCTTGTTCTTCTTATTAAACTTCTTCTTCTGCTCGAGACCCGTCCCAATATAATGATTTGCCAAATCATACAAACTCGGAGTCTGCTTATTTGGGACAGGGTTCCGGAGGATCTGCTGGAGGTTGATCGCAGACGGAATACCATTAATTCCGTAGGTATGCAACATATTCACATCATTGTGGATTATCGCGCCACAGAATCTGATGTTCTTGTCCGCAAGAAAATTGATGAGAAGTTGTGGCATTTCATCGGCATGAACAATATGGAAGACCAAAGTCTGTTGCGCGACGGTTGAAGGACGGCGGCGCGTTTATTAGCTCTGCGAGGGGCGGTGAACTCGCAGTCCAAGCCCATGACCTTCAAATACAGAAAAATTTACCATTAGGATTTTGGATGCTTTATGATATCTCTAAATTTTAAGCACCTTGTAATAAAATGCTTCTTTGCTACATCTTTGATAAGAAAAGCCATGGAAAAGCTAACCTTGATTTCCGCGGCGTTGAGGAAATCCCTCTTGACGACGCGGATCCACCTCTCCACCCTCTTCGCACGGAGGGTGTACGTGACCATGAAATTTATCTTCTCGATGACATCGTAGTAGACTTCAGATCGAGGGAAGTCGAGGGCGCGCGCGAGCTTGACAATTTCTGGATCCATGAGACACTTGAGAGAGGGCCGGCCGGGGCGTGGGAGAGAGAGAGGCCGGCACCGGCCGAGCTCTTTTGGGAGAGATGTGACTAATGGTGCAGTTATGGTAGCTATGGAGATCTGAGGAAGAACAAGGCATGTCCATAGGGGAGATGGAGGTGAAAAGGCCATCCCAATAACGCCGGCGGCGATGCAACTTCCGGCGGTGATGATCGTTCTTCTTTCTGTTTTCCGTGTGCAGTAATGGCGAGACGAATCGGTTTCCATGCGGGAACGAATGGTTGGACTTTATGTCCCGGCTCGTGTCTCCAGCTGGGACAAAAGGGCTGCCACCAGGCCGCAAAAGGCCTTAGACCCTTTTGTCCCGGCTGGAGCCTCCAACCGGGACAAAAGGCCTTAAAAACCACGAAAAAAGGCCCCGTAGCTTCTCGATGATTTCGAGGCGACGTGGTCGGCCTATTTGTCCCGGCTCCAGACTGGACCGGGACAAAATGCCTGGACAGAAGCCCAGTTTTCTACTAGTGCACCTATGTCTCGTGCTAGTGTCTGTAGTCCTGGCTAGGTGGTCAGACTACCTATTTGCAATTCTTATGTACTTTGCGGCTATTTATACTACCATTTATGATTATTAATAGACTGGTGAATTTTTTGCAAAAAGTTATACTTTTTGGTAAAGTGATTGATACAGTTTTGAAGTAAATAGAGTGGATTGGTCTCCTTGTGAAGTTACATACGTAGACCACACCAAGGTATAGGCCGTGAAGCCAAGGACAGGAACAAGCGGAAAATCTATCGTCGATGACGCGACAATATGTTAGCCATATTATGTACAATATACTTGGACCAAATTGGTTCTATACAGGGTTTCGTCTATCCGTTTTGTTCAAAAAAAAATTTTCGATAAAGGATGCTTTATTAGTTATAATAAGCAATTACATCCAGCCTCTGCATAACCAGAATGCACACAGCCGTTTATGAGTCTTTACGTCCAGAAAAGATGTCAAACAAAAAGCAAACTAGGCGGAATACATATCGGAACGATGAATCATATAACGCCTAAGGTGTGGGAGGGGCTTCAATCCGTAGACTATGCTGCCACTCATGTAGGGAAAAAGTATCCCTCGCCGTAGCCTCCAACCGTGTACAGACCTCCGTAAATAGGTCGCGGTTCTCCATGCGCTGAAGAGGTAACCACAAACGGAGAATACCTGTACATCTGTAGATGACCTGCGACAAAGAGCAATTTTTATCATTAAAAACCTTGTCATTCCTACTCAGCCACAGCGCCCAGATAACTGCTAGCGCCCCCACCCTAAGAAGCAACTTGAACCTTGAATCTATACCATGAAACCAATTGCCAAAGACATTAGCCACACTAGTCGGAGGATACAAGGTAAACGCTACTTGGATGACCGACCAAATAGATCTCGCGAACTGGCACTGGAAGAAGAGATGTTTAATAGATTCATCATGATGACAAAAAACACATCGCTTACTTCCTTACCAATTCCGCTTAACAAGATTGTCTTTGGTGAGGATGACACCTCGACGAAGATACCATCCAAATATTTTTATTTTTAATGGTATCTTCATCTTACAAATTTTCTTATTATTATCAACTGGTAAATCAGAATGAAGTAAGGCATTGTATAAAGATTTGACCGAGAAAGAGCCATCTACATGTAGGTTCCACCGAAATTCATCTGGACCAGGTGATAGATTAATATCGCCCAGCCTTTGAATTAGGGTATTCCATGCCAATAGCCTCTGTCCTAGCAAAACTCGTCTGAACGTCACATTCGGTGGAGAGGTAGCCATTACTGTAGCAATGGTATCTCCTTTGCGATGAACGATGCTATACAACGCAGGATACTGTTCACTTAGAGGTGCATTGTCTAACCAAGCATCTTCCCAGAACCGTATCTGTGTTCCATTCTTAATTGAGAAAGTTCCATGACGAAAAAAGACATTTTTTGTCGTCATTAGACCAGCCCAAAAATGTGAATCCCCTGGTTTCCAAACCACTTGGGATAAAGTCTTGGAGCCGATATATTTTCTCCGAAGAATAGTTTGCCAAATCCCATCCTCGGTAAGGAGCTTAAAAACCCATTTACCCAGCAGAGCTGAATTCATGACCTCCAGGTCATGAACTTCAAGCCCACCTTGATCTTTGGGACTACAAACTATACTCCATTTAACCAGTCGATATTTCTTTTTCTCACTGTCCCCTTGCCAAAAGAATCTGGATCGATAATAATCGAGTTTATGCAGAATTCCTTTTGGCAATAGGAAGAATGATAACATATACAGTACCATATTTGTCAGTACCGAATTAATGAGTACCAATCTTCCTCCCAGGGACAGTAATTTACCTTTCCAACTACTAAGGCGCTTCTGTAATCTTTCTTCAACTATTTTCCATTCAGCTATCGTAAGTCTCCGATAATAAATCGGAATACCCAAATAGCGAATAGGAAATTGGCCTTGCCCATAACCAAACAACTCTGTATAAAGAGCTGTATCATCTTGGGCATCACCGAAACAGAACAATTCACTTTTATGGAAATTGATTTTCAAACCCGACAACTGCTCAAAAGCCGCCAAAATTAATTTCAGGTTGTGAGCTTTTTCGAGATCATGATCCATAAACAGAATTGTATCGTTGGCATATTGAAGGATAGATAAACCACCATCAACCAGATGTGGAATCACACCTTCAATCTGACCATCAGACTTGGCCCGCTCAATGAGTATAGCCAGCATATCCGCCACAATGTTGAATAACATTGGTGATAACGGATCCCCTTGGCGTAACCCTTTTCGTGTTTGGAAATAATGGCCGGTGTCATCATTAACCCGAATAGCCACACTACCTCCATACACGAAATCATTTATTAAAGCGCGCCATTCAGGAGAAAAACCTTTCATCCTGAGTGTCTGTTGAAGAAAAGACCATTTAACCTTGTCATATGCCTTTTCAAAATCTAATTTTAAAATAATCCCATTTAATTTCTTAGTATGCGTCTCATGTACTGTCTCATGCAAAACCGCCACTCCATCAAGGATATTTCTTCCTTGCATGAAAGCAGTTTGTGATGGCTGAACGACATAATCCGCAACCGTATTAAGTCTAATGGTGGCCACTTTCGTGAAAATCTTGAAACTTACGTTTAAGAGGCAAATAGGTCTATATTGTTCTAATAACAAAGGGGTATCATGTGATCTCAGTTGTCGTTGTGTTTGAGTTTATTTTGAGTTTAGAGGAAGAGGGTTGTACTGGAGCAAACACCTTCCGGCACATAGATCGTTTATTTTCATGTGGTCCTATCAAGAGCTAAATGTTTAGGTTGATTTTAAATTGTTGTGGCACTTACCTTAACTTAATTAAAATTTGGATGTATCTAGATATTATTTAGCATTTAGATACATCTAAATTTTGATAAAGTTGAGACAAGTGTCATGGGATGGAGGGAGTAGAACTAGGTGGTTTTATGTACATTCTATTTTATTTTTTTACATAATTAATATAAGCATTTGAAACTCCTTGGTTGGTAGGTTTTACAAGGCGTTCTTATAATGTGCACGATCAAGGTACCAAATATGGCAATGCAGCATATGCCAGAGTGACATAATTGAGAAACCCTACTCTGCCGCCTCTGCAAAGTTCTCTAGTCAGCACCTTTGGTGTGATCAGAAGAGGGACAACTCCACATCCACATGTGTGCTGCGTTACGTAGGATCAATATTGTAGCCCTATCTATCTGTGATGGTAGCCTATGAAAAAGATTACCCCGGACGACCGATTCGGCGACTTTTACGCAAATCAAAAGTGGTCCTTGACAAAATGCTGATAAGTAATTCTGCAAGTGCTCTCCTCCGGTGTGGCCATTTGGATTTTTGATGGATGGCACTGTTAGCATTGCTAACAAAAAGCAGGAAGGCCAGATCCTAATCCTAACTTTAGAAAGAAGAGGGGTACTGATCAGCTCAAGATTGACTTGCTGACGATGACGAATCTAGCAGCCAAGGCCCTGCAATCGACCCCGTTAATTTTCCTTGTCAAGTTGATGTGACTCAAACTTAACCAACCATTATTTCACATATATACTATGTTCAAGATTAAATGTCATAACAAATAGGTGGATAGTTAGCATACATGAACTGTGTTCAAGATTTATTTTGATACAGAATTCATGTGGACATTTAGCACACATGAACTATGTTCAAGATTAAATTTTATACAAAATTCAGGTAGACATTCTGAACTATGTTCAAGATTAAATTTCATACAAAATTAAGGTAGACATTTTTGAACTATGCTCGAGATTATATTTCATAAATAGAATCGGGTATATCAGGAGGAACGCAACCAACCTGCAAGCTTGCTGATGTAGCCAGATAGGTACCCTTGCTTCCTGGTTCTGGCAACCAACAAGGAGTACAACAGAATTGATTCCTCTGACATGTGCAGGAATGCATATTCCTCTTGCCTCAGTCTTCAAGGTTCAGAAAGCCATGGCTGCTTCATCCCTGCATTGTCCAACCTTCGTTTGTGGGATGAAAGAAGAATTCACAGCAAGAGTCTCAGTTTTCAGCTCTTCTAATCGGATACATAATCTTCCGATTGGCCATTTCTGGCCATTTTAGTAAGAAATACTTCGTAGTAGCAGCTGCTTCGCAATGGAAAAACAGCAAGAACTCTATCTAGGTAGAGAGGCACACATACACCTGAGCATCTACGCAAAGTTATTCCAGAGTGCAAATGCAGGCAAGGATCAATGAGGTGCGTGCACACACATGGCATGAGGAAACCAAGAGCAGCCTTTTCGAAAGGCCATGCAATGCATGCATATGCATCCACGCTCATCTGATCTGTCCAAGTTGATCCAAAAGCCCAATGTTCCTAGTGTTTCCTCAAAGCTCAATTTTTTCTCCTTCAAAGCTAAGCCTAGCAGACCGGACCAGTGTGTTCAAAGTTCCTGTCAGGATGTGTGTGAGGATACATGTATCTATTTGGATTGGACTGAGGATTATGATTGACATGAATGTACTACAGGGATCAGCGCAAGACTAGCACTAGATCAGGACCATTGTTGGAGAGTCGCCAGAGAAAACACCTTTCTGAATTGGCCCTGTGGAGAGCAAAGCATTTTTTTCCTTTTGCGTGTGTTTTGACAAGAACAGCAGGCGAATGCTGTCTATTGCCAGTGTGCCATTACATCATACCCTCGTTGCCTTATATCCACATGCTTTTCTCCTGAAAACAGGAACGCCGCCCCATTCCGCATTGCTAGTATTCTCATCAGGGCAATATATAAAGATTATGCTGTATTTCGTTGGTGTAAATTCTTTGCAACTGAAGGAGGATGGTCACAAATGAAAAAAAATATACATGAAAAAGATAGTCCCACGCCAGCCACATGCGATCGACAACAAAGGAGACATACTACATGTACTTTCAAAAATTGTTTGAAAATTTGAAAAGGAGCACGCATCGCATTGCAATTTGCAATAATCTAGGACAAATTACGATCCACTTTGGGGCCTTTCACCTATTGCTTATGCTTTTCCACTTTGTATCACACACACTGCCTTTAAATTTCCTCTTTGTTGGACTGCATTTGCCCCTTTCTCCCACACCTCCAGCTCCACTTCCTACATTTCCAGCTCCGTTTCCTCCCTAGCCTAGTCAGCCTTACCTTCGCCGTTGCTCCATCGATCAATGGCGGTTCCTGCTCTTAACTGCATCTTCTGTATTCTCCTGCTCTCAACCTCATCTTCTACATCGGGTCATGTCGCGGAGGCCTCGTGCCGTTCTCGGAGCCGGCGGGAGCTCCTCGGCGCGACGACCGTGCGCGACGTGTTCGCGCCGGTGACCAACCCGGTGACCGTGCCAGCCACGAACCCGGCGTCAAACCCGGGCGTCGTCACCGTGCCATCCACCAACCCAGGCTTCACCGCCAACCCCAACTTCCCGCCGCTGTACCCGGAGCCGTCTACGATGCCCGACCCGTCGATGACGACGCCGGCGCCGTTCACGAACCCGGTCACCGCGCCGATCACCAACCCGGCAACGACGCCGACTGCAGTGCCCGGCACGTCGCCAGTCACCAACCCCGCGACGTACCCGTACCCACCGCAGGTCGGCGGCGTCGGTGCCGTGCCGACGACGCCGGTGTACCCCGCGCCGGCGACGACGGTGCCCATCGGGGCGACGCCTACCTTCCCTGCGCCAGCAACCACGGTGCCCACCGGCCCGGCGCCCACAACGATGGCGGGAGCGGGGACGTGGTGCGTGGCGAAGACGGGGGTGATGGAGGCGGCGCTGCAGGCCGGGATGGACTACGCGTGCGGCATGGGCGGCGCCGACTGCTCGGCACTGCAGCCCATGGGCAGCTGCTACAACCCAAACACCATGCAGGCACACGCCTCCTACGCGTTCAACAGCTACTTCCAGCGGAACCCCTCGCCGACCAGCTGCGACTTCGGCGGCGCCGGCATGCTCGTCGCCACCAACCCAAGTAACCAGACTACCACTCACTCACTACATCACTTGGTATTCTTTAATTAACTAGGAAATTGTTGTACTGACGAGTTGGAGAATTCGTCAGGTTCAGGAGCTTGCATGTACCAGACATCATCAGGGTAAGATCACGAAATCACAGTAACTTGTTTCCAGTCATATCTTGAACACACGATTTTGTCAGGAATTTCGTATGGAACAGTAAAATTCATGAAACTTCTTCTATGCTGATCATGCATTTGCCACATGTGCTGCAGTTCGGGCAGCACCGGTACTCCGGCAGTAACAGGCACGCCAGGCTTCGGGTCGGCGGGCATGACACCGGGCTACAGCACCGGTCCAACGACAGGGACGGGACCGACAGTCGGCGGAGGGTCGGGCTCGACGGTGCTGAACGCGAACAATAACCCCGGTGGGACCTCAATGTACGGCCCGGACAACCCGACTGGCTTCTCCGGCGCCAGCAGTGGCGCCGCCTCCCGTTCCTTCAACTGGGTCTTGTCTCTTATTTGGATATTCACCATTGCTTATGTGAAGGAGAAAGTGTAGTGATGCTGATGAAGTTGTTATGTGTTCTTCTCTTGTTGATATTCAGTTGTGACTTTGTGTACATAGATGGGTGAATTAATAGGGAGAAGACTAGAAGTTTTGTGTTTGTGTGTATATTGACTGGGCTAGGCTGAGCAGAATGATACCCAGCCATCATATGTGTTAGGTCCACGTAGAGTTCGATCTCTATGAATGATTGTACAATATCAGTTAGACAATCTTCGTGAACAATAATAGGCACAATGACCTTTCAAATGTTGCAAGATGTAACAGGCTAGTAGAAAGAAAAGGCACATCAAGCGTGTGTGCTGAATGTTAGCACTAATATCTCTATGTTAAAGTTAACAGTCACACCTGTTTTCTTAGGAAACATAAACAGCAGAGCAGTTGCTCTATTGGATAGATGAGAATATCAGATACAGTTGAGTGTACACAATACTATGATCAGGCAAATCCATTCCAGAACAAATAGCTTACATCAAAACTACCTTGCAACATAACTTCTACAACAACGGCTATGAGAATTGTTGTGTTGCAGTTGCAAAACACTGCTGCATCCTTCCATCCTTGATGATATTTGTGATCCTTCTGTCTATGAAATCTTCCGAGCAAGGTTCTTTACTCCTGCACCAACGCATTTCAAAGTAACCGTGTTTGAATTTGGATCGGGTTTGATGATGAACTTGACATCAAGGAAATCCCTGATGTTTCGGAGTATTTCTATGGCGTATGGTGTCAGCTGTCCCACATGGACCTTTGACACATCGGGCGGGCATAGAGCGCACAACATAAACAGAAGGCCCTGCAAATTATTTACAAGAGGACATCATGTAACAATACATAACGTGCATTTTGAAGCAAGATCTGAAAAGAGCTTTAAGAAGAAGAAAAAAGCTAACACGACCTCAGAATTATTTTGCAAAAATGAACCAAGGACTAGGTTGCCAGAAGAACTTGCATAAAACAATAATTCTAATGGGAAAAATCCATGCATGCTATCTTTGGCTTAAATTTGTAGTTCTATCCAGCTTCTATGTGTGGTTTTTTGAGCTACTACAGTGGTCCGTGAATGGATGGGTTCTGGTCCCCTGTGTTTTCAAGGAAAGAATATAAAAATACTGAATCGGTTATCTTCCTACAATGTGAACCAGTCCAAAGAACTAGACCACTGATGTTGGAGAGATATTTAAGTGCTTCATAGAGCAGACAACAAAACAAAGAATTGATCATCAATCGTACCATAGGTGTATGACAAGGAAACACAAACTATCAATTGCAATTCAAAAATATATACAACCAGCCTGCTAAAGATAAGAAAAGAAAAAACTGGTATGAAATATCAGACCTGATGTGTTGAGTCGACAACTCCGCCTTGAGCCACTTCTTCTAGCAGCATTGATGCAACTTGTTCACCAAGATCCTCTGGAGACATTAGCTCAGGCTTCTCAGATTCAGTACTTAATTCGTCAACATTGGTATGACTCACAGTAGCATCTGCAGAAATTAGACAGCCTGTTGTGGTCTCAGCAACAACAGATACACCATATCCTGCTGACCTGCCATAAAGATGAATAAGTTTTTGAGTTATAAAGACATCAGGAGATAAAAGCAGGGTGTGCCGCTATTACTATTCAACAGGTCAAACTGGAAAAAATACCTTCCACCAGATGCACCCGATCTATGATCAGTGAATATATGAACATCAGGAATGAACATATTAAAGAGTCCACGGGCAGCATAGAGGATACGGTTTTCAATCTGTGGAGACACTCTGGTGGAGAATGTTACACCTCTTATCCTCTTTACCATGCCTTCGTCAACCCAATTAACTGCCTGTGGAAACAGTTAACGTTAGAAGGATAATGTCCATAGAGATTGCGAAATGTTAGCACAAGTAAACTCCAACACACCGTCAAAGTGCTTTTTATATTGGGAACTCGAAGAAGCACTTCACCACCACCAAGAGGAGGAGCTCCCCGGCTTTCAATTTTTAGCTCCAGCCCCTCAAGAGGAACACCAAAATGCTTGAGCATATGTAATGTAACCATCCGGAAAGTGTCCACAGAAGGGTCCTTTGTATCATTTGTGATTCCTATAAACATGGCATCAAATTCAGATTCCGTGGAAAATATAGAAGTGGAAGACGTTGTATGATCAGTAAGAACAATGACCATCAATTTAGTGCACAGGATAACTAAAGAAGCTCACTCTGCAGCGTCCTGGAGGAGCACTCGACGGATTTTCGGCCTTTTTGTCGTAGTCTAGTTTGAGTGTCGGGTGTGTACTGTGGGCGTTCGGCCTTTTCTTAGGCTTGTAATGTAAACTCCTTTTCTATCAATGAATCGAAACGCAAGCTTTGCGTTTTCGCGAAAAAAAAAGGATAACTAAAGAAGTATTGTTTTGTCATTTGTAAATTTTTCCTTATGGATGTTTATGGTGCTTGATATCTGGGCATCTTCAATGGATAAACAGAAATGGCCACAAGGATGATATAGATTCATGAAAACGAGCCAAACTTGGTTACTCAGCAACACTGAATTCCATCAAATTAACTAAACCCCCCTTGTCAAAGCAATCCACACAAGAATAGGGCCCAGTCACATAATTCACATGAACCAATTAAAAGAACCTATTTGGCTGAACAAATGGACCAAACTCTCTATAACAAGTAATCCTAGAACAACCAAACGTTACAACCTCTGCCTAAAAGAAAACGTGACAATCAATTCACCTGAAAGTGTGTTGTCTACCACAATTTCGTTAATTCTACAACACCTTAAGCACAATCAAGGATGATAGGTTCATGAAGAAGAGCCAAAGCTTGCTCATTCAGCAACATTGTATTAAACTAAACCCCAATCAAAGCAACCTTTGTCAAAGCAATTCACACAAGAAAAGGGCACACTCACATGACACACATACGCTAATTAAAACAACCCATTCGACTGAACAGTGAAACAAACTCTACAACTCACAATTCTAGAACAAGCTAATCGGAAAACCTCTGCCTGAAATAATATCATACTTCCTGGTAGAAAAAAATGGCAATCAATCGTTCTAATAGCACAGTAGGCACCTATCTTTTTGCTAACTCCAAGCATAAACTAGATAAGCAAATGCTTTTCACCTTTGAGCCGGATCGACAGGGGCGACCGGCCGAAAAGGCCGAGCAGTATGAGCGGCTCGAGGAAGTAGCCGATCCCGCGCTGCAGCCCGCAGTCGTGCTCCAGGTCCTTCCCGCCGATGATCACCCCCGGCTTGTACCTCAGCTTCATCCCTGCGAGCAGACCCGCGATAAATCAGCAACCGAATCGAAGCCTCTTTCCCCTGGGGAGGCGGCAAGAAGACACGACGAGTCGGAGAGGGGAGAACGTGCCTGTCTCGTTGATCTCGATGTCGCTGTGGTCGGAGATCTTGTCGAGGAGGCGGAGGAGGGAGACCTCGTGCTCGCGGAGGCCCGGCGTGCCGTCGGCGCGGATGTCGACGATGGTGACCGGGGTGGAGGTCAGAGTCGCCAGCACCATCCGCTGCCGGAAGTGGCGGCTGCCGGAGAGCCTCCGGGTCTTGTCGCGCCCCATTCTCGCCGCCGGCTATTCGCTCGCTCGCCTGACCTCGCGGTGGGGTTTGGGTTGGTCGTGCGGCAGAGGCGGGCGGGCGGGGAGGGCTAGCTAGGGTTTTAGCGCGCGCCGGCGAGACAGATGTTGCGGTGGCCAACAGGCAACGGCCCAGTTACATATCATGGTCCTATTTTAGTCTTTTTTTTTAATGGAATGCGTGTGCTCTATTAATCAACCAACATAATGTCAATACAAATTGTTTTCCGGATGAAATCCGGGGGCACACCACACCAGGCACGACAACCTCTAAACTCACCCTGACAAGCTAAAAGATGAGTGGCAACATTCTGCTCGCGTCTAATATGAAGGACATTACAAACTATCAGAGAGTTAGCACGTCGACGCATACCCACGTAAATATTTGTGAGGAAAACGCTTGGTATCAGCCGACCGATCGAGCGCTAGCGATCGGTAGTGCTGACGGAGCGCGTGTGCCTTCCTTTCCCGCGCGGGTCGCTTTCGCTGCCTCTGCCTGCCGTCTCACATGTACGTCCGCTCCCCTATCTTTTATTTCCACGCGCTCTGTTATCACGAGCTAGCATGCATGTTGGAGATCGATGGCCCTAGTGATTCGCTGCTAACTAGCACGCACGCTCGCGTGCCTAGCTAGTTTTGCAGCAAACATGCAGCTAGCTTTGTTTTTATTATTTTTATTACTATCTTTAGTTGCTACCTTTTTTCCCCGCTTTTTGGTCATGTGCCACGGTGTTTGTTTGTCTGCCTCGTCGTCATCCGTCACTTATTCTACTCCTTCAAGTTTACATTCACGACGCCTCCGATCAACTACGACGATCCCTAAGAAGACGATACAACAACAGGAACATGTATGGGGTTGTGAGATCTAGCGCCGACGTGCCTACGACGAGTACGGGGCCATAATGGACGATGCTACAACTCATGAATTTTTTGATGTTGCATTCATCTATTAATTTTGTAACAAACGGGTATGAGTTTTATTTTTTGACATGGATTTGTCTTTTTTTCAAATAATTTGTTGTTTTTCTTGCTAATTATTGTTGTAAATATGTGGTTGATTTGTTGTAAATTCCCAGCATGGAAGCCGACTGTTATTGTAAACACCCAAATAAAAAAATATTGGTTTTGTCGTTAATTTTTTGTTGTAAATATATTGGACATTTGTTGTAAAGAATTTTTGGCATAGAAAATTACTAGTGTTGAAACCGTTATTTTTTGTAATTTTTTTGTTGAATATTGTTGTAAATACTTAATTTTTTTGTTATTTTTGTTGATAATTATTGATGTAAATACTTTACTAATTTGTTGTAAATACTTTACTAACCTCCTTTTATAACATTACTATTAAAATGTACGAAATTGTTGTTGTAATAGTTTTTTTTGTACGTGAGGCGAGTGATTTTGTTGCAATACCAGTGGCATTTTTACTATAAATATGGGAAGTATCAGGATCTAAGCTATTAAACCTTACAGTTTAACTGGAGATATTACTTGCGTGGGCAGTTGCCACAAGTTTATGTTTCTCAAGATTAGTTGATGCCGAATAAGTTATTTAAAAATGTGAAAATCGCGTATAAGTTATGTTGTAAAAGCAGACACATGATGTTGTAAAGGTTTGCTTCAATTGTATGTTGCCTTGGATTTTTTTATGATGTTTACATTTTTAAAATGTTGCAGATACATGGCTTTTTTGTTGTAATAGTTTCTATATTTTTGGTGAAATAGTTGGTGATTTTTTATTGTCTATCAATATTTAGCAAAATAAAATATTATTATTATTGATGAATTTTGTTGTATTAGTTTATATTTTTTGGTAGAATTAGTGGTGATTATTGTTGTATAACAATATGCAGCAAATAATTGTTGTTAAATCATTTTTATAGAATTATAGTAGTACCTTACAAATATTTTACCAAAGGAGTTTTTAGTGCAATGCTAGCTAGCAGCAGCTAAGCACTCAATGCATGCGCTAGCACCTAGTCCTAGCTAGCAGGAGCTAAAGCACTCAATGCGAGGCATGCATGCATGGCGTGAAGATGTGCTGATCCAAGGCTTGACCATACGACGAAAGCGACGTGACCTGCAGCGCGGCAGCCGGGAAGTGACCAGACCAAGAGGGAAAAGTATTGATTTTGTACCGTACAATGCGCGATCAGCGGCCGGGCAACGACCGATTTTGGGACGCCGATCGGCTGACCGACGCGCAGCACGCCCCTATTTGTGAGGGTTGTTGGACCGGCCAACTTTTCCCTGAGGCCATGGTTGGGCAGGAAGAAGATGGAATGTACCTCACCGGAGACGGGCATCGCTGATACGTCTCAAACATATCTATAATCCCACGGTATGATTGCTGCACCCTCATGGAGCTCTCACAGCGCTTTGGATTTTCGGCCGTCCGATCGAGCAGACGTGGCGCGATCTCGGCCGTCGTTCCGTCCAGGGTGTTGAGGCCCTCCCGCAGACCCACTTTTTATCCATGGGTCACTAAAAGCCCCGCTCGGCCCGATCTCCACCAATCGCCACGCCCCCAATCGCTCCCCAATCCCCTCCTCTGCCCGTCTCCTCCCCAATCCTCTCCCCTCGCGCCCGCATCCCTGCCGCCGCACGCCTCTCTCCCTCTCCTTCTCTCCCCGCACCGCCCATCTGCCTCCACACGTCCCTCTCCGGAACCGCCGACGTGAGCGTCGGGCGGCGCGGGCGACCTCCGGCAGGGGCCGACGGTACGGCCAATGGGCGGCGCGACCGGTTCCCGTAGGGATGGCGGCGCGGGCGACCTCCACAGGCCATTGAGTGCCGGGGAGCAGGGCCGCCGGTGAGGCCACGCGCGGCCAGTGCGCCCAGCGACGGTGGTCGCGGCCGGGGCCGGAGCAGCTCGACGACGGTGGCTGCGCCCCTCGCCAGCGGCGAGGCGCCCTCGCGCCATATGGCCCCGGCAGCATCCGGCGACGATGGGATGGCCCCGTTCCCTCGCTCCCCGGGTGAGGTTGTCGCCGACGAGGGGAATCGCATGAGCCGCCGCCTCGAGCCGCCATCAGCCCAGCTCGTGCCCTCTTCCCCGTTAGCCGGCCGTACGGACATCCGCATGTGTCGCTGCTGCTCCGCCTCTTCATCCTCTCGCATCTAAAGGTGGAGCACGTGAACAAGACAGGGTAATTTGCCTCTCCTCATCCTGATCTCCCTCTTCTCCCTCTCTCCATTTAATCCCCATAGTTTCTTATCTTTGTTTTTTGCCTAGAAGGTGTTTGACAAAAATCCTGGAGAGAACATTATTTACTGATTCTCTTGATTTGATTCATGGCCAGCTAGGTATTGCAGCGCCCGGGGACAAAGCGTCGATGATTTAGCGAGGTGAGAGGTCTCATCTTTCAGTAGCATACAAGTTTGTGTATTTAGCGAGACAAATTATCAATAGCAAAACACCATGGAGTATATTCAGTTTGTGTTATTTTGGTGATTTGATGTTGGTGTGGCATCGATGGATTGTCCAGAAATCACCAAGTACAGAGGCTTGTCTGCGCTTGACAGCACATGCCGGAACTATGGTCGACCTCATGATTTGCCAAGTTCAAATTATTGTCAATTTCCATATGCCATACTGAGTATGATTTCTCTCTACTATGTTGCAGGAACTATGGTTGACCTCATGCACATTCGCGTTCAATGTTCGGATATCGGGCAGAGGGTGCTCACCACGGTCGATCGGGGGCCCACCGTCCCTGCAGCTTCACCTATGTGCGCTTCTGCAGGTACAGCCACCGCCCCTTGAGCTTTCTTATCAGATGCACCAATTACTTTCAGTTTTACAAGATACCATAAGCCTAACTTTCAGTTTTAGCCCACCACCCCTTGAGCTTTCTTATCAGCTGCACCAATGTTACTTTCAGTTTTTTACAAGATACGATAAGCATAACTTTTAGTTTTACAAGAACCTAGGAGTGAACATGGGTGTGGACACAGGAAGGTAAATTTCAGTACTTGTGCGCATATTTGTTCCTGGTATTATTTACTGCGGTACTTCGACACAAAATAATTTTAGTAAATTTTTCTTCAAGCTACTTGAGTATTTTCTGGCATTTTGTTCTTTGGACAGAGGTGATATTTGTCTTAATTTATTTCAATAAAGTATCTGATGTTTATTAGATAATTAGCAAGATGAACTCATGTTTATTGCTAGCTACTAATTGTCGTTTTACTGACAGATTACCATCATGCAAAAAAGCATCCCTTCAATAGTCTTGCAGCTTTTTAACCGCATCTCACATGTACCCCCTCACAATTAAAGCAACAAAAAGTATCTTATGATTTAATTACTGCATGGTACACAATTTACAGGGCACAACTAATATCTTGCTCTATCTATTCTTTCTTGCCATATCGCCTAACCAAAATGGACTACGTTGTCTTCACAAGCCCTTGTGGGCTGGATATAGTGGTGGGAGCAGGATGGAGTGCCTGTATTTGATAGTTTGCTCCTTAACTGAATTGTTGCCTTCAAGTACTGTGGTGCATAAGCAAAGGCAAAGACATAGTAACTTATTTTGTTCTATGGATTTTTTGGTAGGACTATGAATTAATAGTAGGGGACTTATTAAATGTTTGGAGGTTTTTTCTTTGCCTTTGTGTTGTTACTTAGTTTCACCAACTATTAGTCCAATGTACATATAATTTATATGCGGCAACTCATTTTTGGTTTGGCTTTGTGTTGTTACTTGATTCTGCCAAGTGCAAGTCCAAGCCCCGTATGAGCTCCTCCTACCTATATGTTTTTTCCTCTATTGCAATTTGTTATTAGAACAATTTATGAGCTTTCTATAATTATTTATGATCTATGTAGAATCTTGGAGGATAGTTATATGAGTCGATAAGGCTGCAGCAAGGTCAAAAACAAGGTGAGGGTTGTGCTAATCAGGGCCACGCTGTCCCATTCTCCTTTGGCTCTGCAATTCTGGTTGCCCTTGTTTTAGATGATCAACAGCTGGTTGATTTCTTCTTTTTCTTACATTTCACTACATGACTATGGTTACCGGCAGGAGGACATAGCGGAATGAATGGAACGAACAAAAAGGCTGCCGGAGATGCAAGGTTAATACAACATGTTATTTTGGTCCTGGTTCTTTTATAGTTACACATGCAAAAGGATTGGGGAAAAGGCTTTGATGTTGATGTTGTTTTTGTGCAAAAGGATTGGCATGACCGTGATATTAACAATTGTCAAAGGTGCTTCTTTGTTGGGTAGGTAGCCTTGGTAGTTAAAATATTTGTTTACTTTGCTTATAAAATTCAGAATGTGCCTCTATTTTCCACTTCCAAAATCCATAGTCAATGGCAAAATGTCGTTAGACAGTTTGTACAACATAAGATTAGAAATGAAATCTAGGATACTTTTATATTGTAGTGTGGTGTATATGCAGTGCACGACTTCTGATACTATTCAGTGGATATGAATCTTCTGATTTTCCCGTTGTGGTTTTTATCATGTAGGCCTTTTTTTTCAATTGGATTGTTTGACTGCCCGTATAGTTCTAGGTATAAAGTATTTTTGTCTGTTCAGGTCAAGACGTCTCCATTTAATACATGAGTTTGTGCATTGTGACTAAACATGTTATGTTCCTTGATATGTTAACTAATGAGCTCACACAGTTTGATATAATTCCCTGTAAAGTCTTGCGCGGCGTCTGTGATTTTGATCTGCTTGCAACCTATGAAGTGGTGTTTATCCTGAGATTGAAATGGTTCTTTCAGGTTACTTGCACCGTTAACTGTGTATAAAACTACCTAAGTGCTCAGGTGTATTTTCACTGTAGGTTGCCACCAGATTTTTTTTGCAAGTGAAAGTTGTTTGATAAGATGACCTGATGTATACGTCAAATTTTTTGTAAGGCTGCAAAATCTGAAACAGAAAGATCCAGCAAAAGGTAAGCTACAAATTTATCATTATCATTTGGTGTTCTGGTTGTACGAGGAGAAGATCTTGATATTTAAGTAGGTTATACAATGTAGATGGAAAAAATCATTACCACCATCTGCTTTGTTTCCACGGCCATTCAATGTGCTGCTTTTCAAGTTGGTGCTTCTACTTGATTGCTGATACATGTTTTAGTTTGGTCTTTTTTACCATCCCCATTTTGTTCTTTTAATTATCACATACTAGGTTTTACTGTTCTCCATATATACATATCATTATGAGAATAGCAGATTCTTTTATTTACCATTCTTTTAGTTACCTTTCTGGAATGCTAGACGCATGCAAAGTTCATATCTCTATAGTATATACATGGAAAAAATTACCATTCTATTGAGGTTATATACAAGAGCAGTAATCTATGGACATGGTAAAAAGGAAAAAAAAAATAACTTATTGTCTTTGATGGTTGGATTCTATTTTACCTGATTAATTAAGCTGTGATTGGGCAGTTAGGTCATGAAATATTGTGACCCCTCCTCGAGTCTCCAAATGCTTGACATGTATTTGTTTTGATTCAGGGATCCCGTGCCAAGCTCGTTTGCCTCAACCATGTCTCTCTTCGTCATGTGTGGTGGCCAAAAGGCCCGCTTTACTGGAAGCGAAGCGGAGAAATAGGACAAGCCGTCTGCGCTGTCGTCGCCTACACCATGCGCGGACGTAGAGACGAATGAGAAGAGGTCGTCGCCGACATCCTTGCCCCTCAGTTCCCACAACAGGAGCCCATTTTTTTATGAGGAGAGTTGGTTTAGGTGCGCCTCTCTGCCAGTCTAATGATTTTACCAATTACATGCTACAACTGCTGGTTGGAGTATTTCTACAATTTTGGTTTTGTGATGATCTGGTTAGAGCCTTAAGAGTCAAGTTTATAAGCGGGCAAGAAATTAATGGAGGACAACAGACAAATTATAACTGTAGTTACATGAAAATAAGCAGAGTATGATATTATAAATGAATCTATTAAGAAGATGGTCTAGATTAGGTAGTTATTTCTTTCTATACCTATGAAGCAAATTTCATGAATATTTGCATCTATCTATGCAGTTGATGGTTTCTCATTCCCATGTCAGTGGAGTTGTTCCTGGGCATTCATTTCAGTGAAATCCATTTCAGTTGAGGGCATGCAATGTATGCATTCTATCATATGAGATGTTCTTTCAGCTTATCTGCCTACAATAATTGCAGTCACGTTAGATGTTTTTCAGTTTATCTGACCGTACAATACTTGCATTCCTAGCATTCTGATATGTTATTCAAAACTTATGCGCGTTTCTCATCAATTTATGATGTCGGAGGTATATTCCACCGATTCCTCTCACCTCTGATCTCGGATGTTGTGGCATAAAGTGATAAAGCTGTATGCAAAGACAAGAGCTCAGAATACATGTTAAGTGATTGCTCAGGTTCTTTTGCTTCACCTCTACTTGAGCACATGTTAACTGAATTCCATAATCATGTCTGGATCTTGATTTGATGTGCTTCATATAGTACTTACAGAATTCAGGTCATGCTGGCTTGTTTTCCCTTGTTTTGAACTTTTGATGGTTCGATAGGTTCTAGCATAGTAAATCCTCTTGTTACACGTATACACTCATAACTGAACTTTGATGCTTCGATAGGTTCTACCGGTTTACTTATGTGTCCTGAATTCCATAATCATGTCTGGATCTTGATTCGATGTGCTCCATATACTACTTACAGAATTCAGGTCATGCTGGCTTGTTTTCCCTTGTTTTGAACTTTTGATGTTTCGATAGGTTCTAGCATAGTAAATCCTCTTGTTACACGTATACACTCATAACTGAACTTCTGATGCTTCGATAGGTCCTACCAGTTTACTTATGTGTCATGTTTAGTGCATGACAAGTGAATCAAGATATCATTTTGATAGAGGTTGGTAAGTTAATTTCTAATTTGATATAGTGAAGTGTATTTGTTTCTACATTACTTATTTTAAGAGCGAGTATCTGTTTTAAATTTGCCTTATTTCGACCATTTGATAGTGAGATGATACAATAATTTCTCATTTTCGAGTTCTCGTTATTTGTGATGCTTTGTGTGAATTCTCATGTTTTGAAAAGGAGATTTCTACATCCTTATTATGCTTCATGTCCTTTTGGCAAAATGCAATATGATGGCTGACTGTTCGGTGGTAAGTTTTGGCATAGAACCACACATTACATCATTGATCGTTATTTTGATCACATGTACGTGTATTTAGCACACTTAAGTACATAAATGGATACCTGGTGGTGATTATTGATTAATCACGAGAGTAGAGCTAATAAGAATGCTCCTTTTTACTAAGAAAATATATGCACTTGCCTTTTGTACTTTTTACCCTGTTCTGTTATTAGGAACATATAGCTACATGGTTGCCTTTGCTGGTACCATAGTACATTTTACTAATTCGTCATCAAATTCTTCTCTGTAGATAATGGATACTAATGTGATATGCTTTTGCTTCTGCGGCGTAGATTATATTAGGTTCACCTTGCCGCTGTTAGCGCTGGACGAAAGCTGCTGCTGGCCGAGAAAATGGTTCTTCACTGCTAATATTGGTCTGTTGATTTGGCCATGGTATGTTAAACTGACGGTTACTAATTAACCTAAGCAAAAGGGAACATCTAGGGATGCGACTGACTACACTAGGATCCCACATGATTTATTTTTATATATAGATTTCAGTAATTACGGATAGAAAGAGGGCTCATTCATCCATGTTGTGCTTCAAGTTTAACAATATTTTCTATTTTGAGTTAGTATCTTCGTAGTATTCAGCTCTGTATAGACTCCATATGTAGGTTGTCTGTTTCTGTAGGTAAAGAAAATAGAGATATGTATATCCCCCCCCCCCCCCCACCCAAAGCTTATTGGTAATGTTTGTTTTCCATTTGTGAACTAGATTAATCGTAAAGAAAATAGAAATATGTATATCTCTCCCCCCCCCCCCCACCCAAAGCTTATTGGTAATGTTTGTTTTCCATTTGCGAACTAGATTAATCTCACAGTTATTTGGTTCATCATGCAATTGAGACTCTGTTTCTACATAGAATTCGCATCACATCTTAAAAGAATAATATCGCATCTTTTAGTTTAATCATCTGTATGCTGCATGCTTTCGATTTGTATAAATGTTCAGTATAGTGTTTTACAAATCCGTTTACCAATACAGAAAACGGAGAAAGGGCGTCAAGGAGTGCCCCTAATTTTTTGGTCATTCTATTGGTCCTAAGACAAACAACTGTCTTCATCTGATGTACAGATGTGCTTGAAAAGATTTTAGCAATCTCATGTAATTCCTTTCTATGTCTATATGTTCATTCTATTTATAGTCTGGCTACTGCAATGACCCTAACGGTGAGGTGCTAAAATTTGTTCTTTTGGGTGATAGTGATTTAATGGAAACACGTTCAGGTTCCTTGGGAAAAAACGCTTGTTATTCTTGTTGGCACTTGTCCGTAATGTAATATTGAATGATACTGGCAGATCTTTTTTTAATCTTCTTTCACTGCAGTTGACCAATTAATCCAACGAAAAATATTTGGTGGCTACCAATATTGCTCTGTGTCACCAAGTAGGCGACTATCTGAGAAATCTCTAGCTGAATTGATCAACTTCAGTCTTGCATGTGATTGTTTGCAGAAGATGATGGCCTCCTATTCTTAAACTTACAATTGTTATGCACTCATGTAGTGTAGGTTTGTTTATAGCCTCTTCATTTTGTTGCTTTTGACCGTTTATCGTTGAAATTTCGTATGGTTCCAGTAATTATGTGTTCTCTTAATTTTATGAGCTTATTATATACTTTTGACAAAGCATCCCTTGCTTGATTTTGTTGCTCACGAGCAAGCCACTCTGTTACTGATTTTGTGTGCTTCATCCTAATTTTATAAAACCTAAAAAGTATATTATCATTTTTCATCTTCTTTTTTATTGCTATACAAAATCGAAACCATAGCGAATTTCACGGGGTCGTGCGCCAAGGCGCACATCTAAATCTAGTTTTTATTATTTTTGATGATACATGCTTGTTTTACACCAATTCATGTATGTTTTGCTTACACTTCGTTGCATTTTTATATGATTTCTGACACTAACCTATTAACAACATGCTATAGTGTTAGTTTCCTATTTTCTGTTGTTTTTGTATTTCGGAAAATTTGTACAGGAAATATTCTAGGAATTGGACGAAACAAAAGCCGAAGTCAATATTTTACCGAAACGAAGACGAAGTTCGAAGGGGGGTCGAAGAGGCGCAGCAGGGCGGCCAGCCCTGCCCTAGGCGTGGCATGGACCTGGCCCACGCCTAAGGGTGGTCTGGGCCCATCAGGCGCCCCACTGACCTAAATCCTCTGCATATTTATACATCTTCTCGGGAAAACCCTGGATACCCGAGCCTCCATCCACGAAAAGTTATGTCGCAGCCGCCATCGTCGAACCCATCTCGGGTGGTTCTGAAGCTCTTCCCGGCACCCTGCCGGAGGGGGAAATCATTACCGGAGGCATCTACATCGCCATGTCTGCCTCCGAAGTGATGCGTGAATAGTTCATCTTTGGACTATGGGTTCATAGAAGTAGCTAGATGGTTGTCTTCTCCAATTTATGCTTCATGTATAGATCTTGTGAGCTGCCCTATATGATCAAGATTATCCTTATGTAATCCTACATGTTGTGTTTGCTGGGATCCAATGAATATTGTATACTATGTTGAGGTCGATTATATATTCATGTCATATGTTATTTGTCATCTTGCATGCTCTTCGTTGCTAGTAGATATTTTGGCCAAGAAGATGCTTGTGACTCCAAGAGGGAGTATTTATGCTCGATAGTAGGTTCATGCCTCTAGTTTTCTGGGAGAGTGACAATAACTTCTAAGATTGTAGATGTGTTGTTGCTACTAGGGAGAAAACAACAATATTTTATCCAAGCGTAATTCTATTATTTATTTTACATACGTTGCTTAATGTGATAATCCGTTGCTTGCAACTTAATACTGAAAGGAGATCGGACGATAACCGGAAGATGGATTATTAGTCATAGACGCAGTTGGATTACGATATATGTATTATGTTGTAATGCCCAATCAAATCTCATAGTAATCATCCTGTAATTTGTTCACCCAACATGTTATTTATCTTTATGGAGAGACACCTCTAGTGATCTGTAGACTCCGGTCCTTTTTTTCCTTTACACTGATAAATTCAACCACTCAATCTTGTTCTATTTACTTAGTGCAATTCATGTTCTCTTTAATTACTGCAAGTATCTCTTTCCACTCGATATGTCTAATCCTTTATGTTCATCAAACCGGTGAGATTGACAACCTCACTGTAAGTTGGGGCAAAGTATTTTGGTTGTGTTGTGTGCATGTTCCATGTTGTTGCTGACACCGGTAGTGCGCCCTGCCACTAGTCAGCTAGCAACACCTTCATAAGTCACGTCTTTCTCCTACTGGTCAATTAAACCTTGGTTTCGTACTGAGGGAAAACTTATTGTTGTGCTCATCACAGCTTCCTCTTGGTGTTTCCCAACCGCTTCCACAACAACCGCCACCAAGATTGTCTAGCGCCATCACCGGAGCACCATCAAGATTTTCTGGCGTCGTTGTCGAGGAGAAAGAGGATTTCTGCAAGTGGAGTCTCTCATCTCCAATCTTTTTACTTTGTTATATTCTGCATAGTTTACTTTATTTTGTTTTGTTTGCTTTATTATATAAAAAACACACACAAAATTAGTTTCCTTTTATAATTGTCTTTATATCGAAAACAAAAAAATAGTTTCTATTATAGCTGTTATTTATGTTGCTTAGTTTTAATTTTTCTAAAATGTCTACTCTTGTTACTATGTCGCATGAGGAAATGATTTTCACTTTTACTCAAGGGAGTGAGGAGAGTTTTAAGGAATCTTGGTCTAGAATAAACAGTTCTTATAATAAAACTGAACAAAAAATGACTCTAGGCTTGCTTCTTAGCAGCTTTTATTTTAGTATTATTATGCGTTATAGATATGCTTTGGACACCGTAGCAGGAGGAGATTTCCTTCAGTGTGATGGAGATCAAGCTTTTAATGCCATAAAAAAGTTGATTGCAACATATAGCTCACCTAGTAATTTTGATTCATCCCTTGTGAGCATTTTTGCTAGAATAAATACTCTTGACACAAGTACTACTAGATTGAAAGAATGTTATAGTATGCTTCGGGAGAAGTATGATCTCATAGGAATCATCTTGTCATGTATGGTCGATATTCTGTCAATTCCCAGCTGTAATTTGTCCACCCAACATGCTATTTATTTTTATGGAGAGACACCTCTAGTGAACTGTGGACCCCGATACTTTTTCCTTTACACTGATAAATTCAACCACTGCAATCATGTTCTATTTACTTACTGCAATTCTTGTTCTTTTTAATTACTGCAAACATCTCTTTCAACTCGATACGTCTAATCCTTTGTGTTCAGCAAACCGGTGAGATTGACAACCTCACTATAAGTTGGGGCAAAGTATTTTGGTTGTGTTGTGTGCAGGTTTCACGTTGTTGTTGATGCCGGTAGTGCGCCTTGCCACTAGTCAGCTAGCAACACCTTCAGAAGTCACGCCTTTCTCTCCTACTGGTCGATAAAACCTTGGTTTCGTACTGAGGGAAAACTTGCTACTGTGCTCATCACACCTTTCTCTTGGGGTTTCCCAACCGCTTTCACAACAACCGCCACCAAGATTGTCTGGCGCCATCACCGGAGCACCATCACCGCCCCTATATACGGTGGCGAAAATTCAAGCGCGGTGACCGAATTCATCCCGCCGAGATTTCGCTGTCCCGCGCGAGCTCTGGCCATCTCCCGCGGTGGCCATGCGGGGACGTGGCGTTCTCCGGTTCTGCGGAAATGGGGGTGGCTCGCTAGAAACGGCCGAACTGGGCGTTCCTCCAGGGCCTGGCCCGAGGGTGCTTTGAGAACCGGTTCATGCAAGGACGCGGGCGAGACCAGGTAACCAAACGGGCCAAAAATAGATGGCCCGATGCGATCCAAGGGGCATGCAGGCTACCAAATGCACCCCAAGCTTCTGGCGTCAGCCATCTCGGTGTTCTTGGACCCGCGCTAGTGATCCCTGATGGCGTGTACAGCACACGTCCGTTGTGAACCCCAAGAGGAAGGTATGATGCGCACAGTAGCAAGTTTTCCCTCAGAAAGAAACCAAGGTTTATCGAACCAGGAGGAGCCAAGAAGCACGTTGAAGGTTGATGGCGGCGGGATGTAGTGCGGCGCAACACCAGGGATTCCGGCGCCAACGTGGAACCCGCACAACACAACCAAAGTACTTTGCCCCAACGAAACAGGTGAGGTTGTCAATCTCACCGGCTTGCTGTAACAAAGGATTAGATGTATAGTGTGGATGATGATTGTTTGCGAGAGAACGATAAAACAAGTATTGCAGTAGATTGTATTCGATGTAAAAGAATGGACCGGGGTCCACAGTTCACTAGAGGTGTCTCTCCCATAAGATAAATAGCATGTTGGGTGAACAAATTACGGTCGGGCAATTGACAAATAGAGAGGGCATGACAATGCACATACATGATACGATGAGTATTGTGAGATTTAATTGGGCATTACGACAAAGTACATAGACCGCTATCCAGCATGCATCTATGCCTAAAAAGTCCACCTTCGAGGTTATCATCTGAACCCCTTCCAGTATTAAGTTGCAAACAATAGACAATTGCATTAAGTATGGTGCGTAATGTAATCAATAACTACATCCTCGGACATAGCATCAATGTTTTATCCCTAGTGGCAACAATACATCCACAACCTTAGAACTTTCTATCACTGTCCCAGATTTAATGGAGGCATGAACCCACTATCGAGCATAAATACTCCCTCTTGGAGTTAAGAGTAAAAACTTGGCCAGAGCCTCTACTAATACCGGAGAGCATGCAAGATCATAAACAACACATAGGTAATAGATTGATAATCAACATAACATAATATTCTCTATCCATCGGATCCCGACAAACACAACATATAGAATTACAGATAGATGATCTTGATCATGTTAGGCAGCTCACAAGATTCGACAATGAAGCACATGAGGAGAAGACAACCATCTAGCTACTGCTATGGACCCATAGTCCAGGGGTGAACTACTCACTCATCACTCCGGAGGCGATCATGGCGGTGAAGAGTCCTCCGGGAGATGATTCCCCTCTCCGGCAGGGTGCCGGAGGTGATCTCCAGAATCCCCCGAGATGGGATTGGCGGCGGCGGCGTCTCAGTAAGGTTTTCCGTATCGTGGCTCTCGGTGCGGGGGTTTCGCGACGGAGGCTTTAAGTAGGCGAAAGGGTAGGTCGGGGGCGTCACGAGGTGGCGACACAACGAGGCCGCGCGGCCGGCACTCGGGCCGCGCCGCCCTAGCGTGTCGTCGCCTCGTGGCCCCACTTCGTTTCCTCTTCGGTCTTCCGGAAGCTTCGTGGAAAAATAGGCCCCCGGGCGTTGATTTCGTCCAATTCCAAGAATATTTCCTTTGTAGGATTTCTGAAACCAAAAACAGCGAGAAAACAACGAATCGGCTCTTCGGCATCTCGTTAATAGGTTAGTGCCGGAAAATGCATAAATACGACATAAAGTATGCATAAAACATGTAGATATCATCAATAATGTGGCATGGAACATAAGAAATTATCGATACGTCGGAGACGTATCAGCATCCCCAAGCTTAGTTCCTGCTCGTCCCGAGCGAGTAAACGATAACAAAGATAATTTCCGGAGTGACATGCCATCATAACCTTGATCATACTATTGTAAGCATATGTAATGAATGCAGCGATCAAAACAATGGTAATGACATGAGTAAAAAAATGAATCATAAAGCAAAGACTTTTCATGAATAGTACTTCAAGACCAGCATCAATAAGTCCTGCATAAGAGTTAACTCATAAAGCAATAAATCAAAGTAAAGGTATTGAAGCAACACAAAGGAAGATTAAGTTTCAGCGGTTGCTTGCAACTTATAACATGTATATCTCATGGATAGTGTCAATGTAAAGTAATATAACAAGTGCAATATGCAAGTATGTAGGAATCAATGCACAGTTCACACAAGTGTTTGATTCTTGAGGTGGAGAGAAATAGGTGAACTGACTCAACATAAAAGTAAAAGAAAGGCCATTCGCAGAGGGAAGCATGGATTGCTATATTTGTGCTAGAGCTTTTATTTTGAAAACATGAAGCAATTTTGTCAACGGTAGTAATAAAGCATATGTATCATGTAAATTATATCTTACAAGTTGCAAGCCTCATGCATAGTGTACTAATAGTGCCCGCACCTTGTCCTAATTAGCTTGGGTTAACACTGATCATCATTGCATAACATATGTTTCAACCAAGTGTCACAAAGGGGTACCTCTATGCCGCTCTGTACAAGGGTCTAAGGAGAAAGTTCGCATTGGATTTCTCGCTTTTGATCATTCTTCAACTTAGACACCCATACCGGGACAACATAGACAACGAGATAATGGACTCCTCTTTTAATGCTTAAGCATTCAACAACAGATAATATTCTCATAAGAGATTGAGGTTTTATGTCCAAACTGAAACTTCCACCATGATTCATGGCTTTAGTTAGCGGCCCAATGTTCTTCTCTAACAGTATGCATACTCAAACCATTTGATTGTGAAAACCGCCCTTACTTTAGACAAGACGAACATGCATAGAAACTCACATGATATTCAACAAAGAGTAGTTGATGGCGTCCCCAGAAAATATGGTTATCGCACAACAAGCAACTTAATAAGAGATAAAGTGCATAAGTACATATTCAATACCACAATAGTTTTTAAGGCTATTTTGTCCCATGAGCTATATATTGCAAAGGCGAATGATGGAAATTTAAAGGTAGCACTCAAGCAATTTACTTTGGAATGGCGGAGAAATACCATGTAGTAGGTAGGTATGGTGGACACAAATGGCATAGTGGTTGGCTCAAGGATTTTGGATGCATGAGAAGTATTCCCTCTCGATACAAGGTTTAGGCTAGCAAGGTTATTTGAAACAAACACAAGGATGAACCGGTGCAGCAAAACTCACATAAAAGACATATTGTAAACATTATAAGACTCTACACCGTCTTCCTTGTTGTCCAAAACTCAATACTAGAAATTATCTAGACTTTAGAGAGACCAAATATGCAAACCAAATTTTAGCAAGCTCTATGTATTTCTTCATTAATGGGTGCAAAGTATATGATGCAAGAGCTTAAACATGAGCACAACAATTGCCAAGTATCAAATTATTCAAGACATTTTAGAATTACTACATGTAGCATTTCCCGATTCCAACCATATAACAATTTAACGAAAAAGATTCAACCTTCGCCATGAATACTATGAGTAAAGCCTAAGGACATATTTGTCCATATGCAACAGCGGAGCGTGTCTCTCTCCCACACAATGAATGCTAGGATCCATTTTATTCAAACAAAAAAAAAAACAAACCGACGCTCCAAGCAAAGCACATAAAATGTGATGGAATAAAAATATAGTTTCAGGGGAGGAACCTGATAATGTTGTCGATGAAGAAGGGGATGCCTTGGGCATCCCCAAGCTTAGATGCTTGAGTCTTCTTAAAATATGCAGGGGTGAACTACCGGGAAATTCCCAAGCTTAGAGCTTTCACTCCTCTTGATCATAGTATATCATACTCCTCTCTTGACCCTTGAAAACTTCCTTCACACCAAACTTCAAGCAAACTCATTAGAGGGTTAGTGCACAATCAAAAATTCACATGTTCAGAGGTGACACAATCATTCTTAACACTTCTGGACATTGCACAAAGCTACTGGACATTAATGGATCAAAGAAATTCATCCAACATAGGAAAAGAGGCAATTCGAAATAAAAGGCAGAATCTGTCAAAAACAGAACAGTCCGTAAAGACGAACCTGGAAGGGGCACTTAACTTGCTCAAACGTAAAAACTCAAAACTAATGAAAGTTGCGTACATATCTGAGGATCACGCACGTAAATTTGCAGATTTTTTTGATTTTTTTACAGAGACTTCTGCGTGAATTCGTGACAGACAGCAATGCTGTTTCTGTGCAGCAATCCAAGTCTAGCATCAACTTTACCATAGAGACTTTACTTGGCACAAAAACATGATAAGGAGAGGTTGCTACAGTAGTAAACAACTTCCAAGACTCAAATATAAAACAAAGTACTGTAGTAAAAATATGGGTTGTCTCCCATAAGCGCTTTTCTTTAACGCCTTTCAGCTAGGCGCAGAAAGTGTAAATCAAGTATTATCAAGAGATGAAGCATCGACATTATTTTGGGCTTTACCTTTACCTTTCTTGTTCTTTTCTTACTCTTTGATTTAGGGAATATATGACTACCCCCGGGTGTAGAGGTGAATTTTAGGGTGCCTTCTCCCATATCTATGACTGCTCCCAATAGTTTCAGCAGGGATCTTCCGAGTGTGATTTGTCCTGTTCCTGTACATTCAATAACAAGATAATCAATGGATATTGTTCTCCCAAGAATGGTTGTATGCACACCCGCAGCTATTCCTTTAGGAATTATAACAGAGTTATCAATAAGAGTTATTCCTTCTCCCCCTTCAACGAATCCACAAAGTTGCAAAGATCCATGAATACTCTTAGGCATTAAGCAAAATTCAGACATAATATCACAATTGGCATGAAGAGTTTGGTCACCGATAACAATTTTAATAGTAGGATCCCATAATGAAGGTTCAGAGTTCACTAAAACTTGATCAAGACGGTTACGAACATATCTATAATTTTCATTCAAGCGAGATGCACTTGTCTCAAAAGTGTTTAATCTATTATAAATGCTAATAAGGGCTGAATCAAAGTTATTAGCTGAATCATGTGATGCAACCAACTTTTTTATGGCATTAAAAGCTTGATCCCCATTGCAATGAAGGAAATCTCCTCCCACTACAGCATCCAAGGCATATCTATAGCGAATCATAAGACCAAAATAAAAATTACTAAGGAGCAAACTTAGCGTCATTCGAGGTTCAGCTTTACGATAAGAAGTAAAAATTCTCGACCAAGCATCTTTAAAAATCTCCTCATCCCCTTGTTTAAAAGTAAAAACTAATTCCTCAGGTGAAGAAGTAACAGGTGCAGAGCTAGACATGATAACAAAAGTAGACTAAATGCAAGTAACTATTTTTTTTGTGTTTTTGATATAGAGAGAAAGACAGTAAATAAAGTAAAACTAGCAACTAATTTTTTGTGTGTTTTGATATAATGCAGCAATCAAAGTAGTAAATAAAATAAAGCAAGACAAAAACAAAGTAAAGAGATTGGATTGTGGAGACTCCCCTTGCAGCGTGTCTTGATCTCCCCGGCAACGGCGCCAGAAAAAATGCTTGATGGCGTGTACAGCACACGTCCGTTGGGAACCCCAAGAGGAAGGTATGATGCGCACGGTAGCAAGTTTTCCCTCAGAAAGAAACCAAGGTTTATCGAACCAGGAGGAGCCAAGAAGCACGTTGAAGGTTGATGGCGGCGGGATGTAGTGCGGCGCAACACCAGGGATTCCGGCGCCAACTTGGAACCTGAACAACACAACCAAAATACTTTGCCCCAATGAAACAGTGAGGTTGTCAATCTCACCGGCTTGCTGTAACAAAGGATTAGATGTATAGTGTGGATGATGATTGTTTGCAGAGAACAGTAAAACAAGTATTGCAGTAGATTGTATTCGATGTAAAAGAATGGACCGGGGTCCACAGTTCACTAGAGGTGTCTCTCCCATAAGATAAATAGCATGTTGGGTGAACAAATTACGGTCGGGCAATTGACAAATAGAGAGGGCATGACAATGCACATACATGATACGATGAGTATTGTGAGATTTAATTGGGCATTACGACAAAGTACATAGACCGCTATCCAGCATGCATCTATGCCTAAAAAGTCCACCTTCAGGTTATCATCCGAACCCCTTCCGGTATTAAGTTGCAAACAACAGACAATTGCATTAAGTATGGTGCGTAATGTAATCAATAACTACATCCTCGGACATAGCATCAATGTTTTATCCCTAGTGGCAACAGCACATCCACAACCTTAGAACTTTCTGTCACTGTCCCAGATTTAATGGAGGCATGAACCCACTATCGAGCATAAATAATCCCTAGCTACTGCTATGGACCCATAGTCCAGGGGTGAACTACTCACTCATCACTCCGGAGGCGATCATGGCGGTGAAGAGTCCTCCGGGAGATGATTCCCCTCTCCGGCAGGGTGCCGGAGGTGATCTCCAGAATCCCCCGAGATGGGATTGGCGGCGGCGGCGTCTCAGTAAGGTTTTCCGTATCGTGGCTCTCGGTACTGGGGGTTTCACGACGGAGGCTTTAAGTAGGCGAAAGGGTAGGTCAGGGGGCGTCACGAGGTGGCGACACAATAGGGCCGCGCGGCCAGCACCTGGGCCGCGCCGCCCTAGCCTGTCGTCGCCTCGTGGCCCCACTTTGTTTCCTCTTCGGTCTTCTGGAAGCTTCGTGGAAAAATAGGCCCCTGGGCGTTGATTTCGTCCAATTCCGAGAATATTTCCTTTGTAGGATTTCTGAAACCAAAAACAGCAGAAAACAGCAGAATCGGCTCTTCGGCATCTCGTTAATAGGTTAGTGCCGGAAAATGCATAAATACGACATAAAGTATGCATAAAACATGTAGATATCATCAATAATGTGGCATGGAACATAAGAAATTATCGATACGTCGGAGACGTATCAATCCCTCACTCGCGCATGCACAACAGTACAGCACAGGCGCAGCGGCGCCACCCTCTACCAGATGCAGGACAAGCCATGTGCGGCTACTGAAGAAGGCATCACCAACAGCAGTTGCTTCGTTAGAAATTCTAGCAGTAATATACATAGTATATTATGCAAATCATGCATCGAGATACTGGCAGGTGGGCCTATCTGCCCAACTAACGGCGAGGAGACGACTGTTAGGCCGCAGTGGTTAAACCATTGTCTATGGACGATTAGTGCTATTTGTTGTCGGCTCCCTAGAAATGGTACTGACATGAAAAAATTAACAAAAGTGGTACCGAACCGTCCACTTTGCCCAAATGTGGTAGTTCCTTGTAATTTACTCCCGATGTAGCTACCAACCAGGACGCCTTCTACCTCCACGAGCGGCGACCACAACTCCCGTGGCGCCTTGACGCCCCATCCTCTTCAACCGCTTCCCACCACCGGCCCCATCCTCCCTTTAACCCCCACCCTAACTACGAACCCCATCTGCACCGCACCCCAAAAACCTTAAGTTTCTTTCGTCACCTTCGTCGGTGACACGGGGGGCTAGCCGCGCTATCGCCATCTTCCCTGTGGGTGGCCCATGGTCGTCGTCTTCCTCTTCGATCGGCGAGCAACGCCTAACAAGATAAAGCCCACGTCGCTCCCGCACTACGCGTCGGGAAGATAACCGACGCATTAGGCGTCAAATAGGATTAGCCACGCACAGCTCCTCTGCAACAGACGCTAGAGTTGCCGACCACCAACTAGGCAGCTGCGATTCATCCTTGCTCAGTATTGGTGCATCTTGTGCATATCCGGGCCGACCCAAATTCGGGAACAGACTGGGCCCTACACGAGCGTCTAGGCCTCTAGGGTTTATAAGGGTGGGTTGGTTGGTTTTGGTTTTCTCTTACAGTTCCGGCGATTCCCGACACCCCGTCATCGCTCCCGCCTACGCGACAACTTACGTCCGCCACGCGGGTCGAGCAGCCGGGCAAGTTAAATAACCCAAATAGACGAGACGATGGCCGCGGGGAGGCGAGCCATCGGCGACGGCTATAATGGAGACGAAGGCGAGCCAGTGGGAGGTTGGCAGGCGGAGGAGACCGTTGCCGGGTACCGCATGGCCCTTCAAGCTGTCCGGAGCTCGTGGTGTATCCTTCCCTCTAGGCCCGTGAGGCCCGCCTACTCGGTCTCAAGGTAATATACAACTTGTCTGTCCCCTTCTAACCCCCATGCGCGCGCCACCAATTACATCACCCATAGCGCGCGCCTTCGTTTGACCAAATTTTCGCTCGATGTGATGTGCGTGCGACCTTTGTATTCTTCAATGGCCCAGAGGATTGCTGCTCTACGACCCCTGGCACCGGAAAGGTAATGCACTCCTAGTCCCAGTGGCCACGTCTTGATCCTCCTTCAGATATTGACCTTTGCGTTTCTGAAGATTGATTATTATTGTTCTTGTCAGACAAGCCTTGTCCAAGCTAGCTCGGGTTCGAGTCGAGGCAGAGGGAGGAATTGATGGTGGGAGGAGCGATTCGCAAAAAAATAAAAGGCGAGGGGGCTTTGCGGAAAGTGACTGGCGGTGGGGAGGGAAGTGCAAAATGGCCAACGAAGCCGGTTTGGAGAGCTAGGGTTTGGAGGGATGGAACGGCTGGGCTGAGGACTTGGGCCGCCGGCTGGGTTTGTTGGCCTGGACAGTTGGTTTGCTTCTAACCTTTTTTATTTTTAAAACTATTTTCGGTTTTATTTTCCTCTTTGTTTTAAAACATTTCAAAATATTTTTGATACCAGAAAAATATGTATTTAATTGTGGGATGAAAAGGAGAGAATAATTTTGGCAATAAAATAATGTTTAATAAAATAGTTTAGGGTTCAAAAATATGCATGGTGACATGATGACCTGGAACGACATGGAAAAATAGGCAACAGAGAAAAAATCTAGTTAGGGTTTTCCGGGTCATTACAGAGGAAGAAGAGGGAAGCCATGATGGCGTGTAACTCACACGTTCGTTGGGAACCCCAAGAGAAAGGTATGATGCGCACAGCAGCAAGTTTTCCCTCAGAAAGAAACCAAGGTTTATCGAACCAGGAGGAGCCAAGAAGCACGTTGAAGGTTGATGGCGGCGGGATGTAGTGCGGCGCAACACCAGAGATTCCGGCGCCAACGTGGAACCTGCACAACACAACCAAAGTACTGTGTGGAAGATGATTGTTTGCAAGAAAACAGTAAAAACAAGTATTGCAGCAGATTTGTATTTCAGTATAAAAGAATGGACCGGGGTCCACAGTTCACTAGAGGTGTCTCTCCCATAAGATAAAAGCATGTTGGGTGAACAAATTACAGTCGGGCAATTGACAAATAGAGAGAGCATAACAATGCACATACATGTCATGATAAGTATAGTGAGATTTAATTGGGCATTACGACAAAGTACATAGACCGTCATCCAACTGCATCTACGCCTAAAAAGTCCACCTTCAGGTTATCATCCGAACCCCTTCCAGTATTAAGTTGTAAAACAACAGACAATTGCATTAAGTATGATACGTAATGTAATCAACAACAACATCCTTAGACATAGCATCAATGTTTTATCCCTAGTGGCAACAGCAATCCACAACCTTAGAACTTTTCATCACTCGTCCCGAGATATCAATGGAGGCATGAACCCACTATCGAGCATAAATACTCCCTCTTGGAGTTAAGAGCAAAAACTTGGCCAGAGCCTCTACTAATAACGGAGAGCATGCAAGATCATAAACAACACATAGGTAATAACTTGATAATTAACATAACATAGTATTCTCTATCCATCGGATCCCGACAAACACAACATATAGTATTACGGATAGATGATCTTGATCATGTTAGGCAGCTCACAAGATCCAACAATGAAGCACAATGAGGAGAAGACAACCATCTAGCTACTGCTATGGACCCATAGTCCAGGGGTGAACTACTCACTCATCACTCCGGAGGCGACCATGGCGGTGAAGAGTCCTCCGGGAGATGAATCCCCTCTCCGGCAGGGTGCCGGAGGAGATCTCCGAATCCCCCGAGATGGGATTGGCGGCGGCGGCGTCTCCGGAAGGTTTTCCGTATCGTGGTTCTCGGTGCGGGGGTTTCGCGACGGAGGCTTTAAGTAGGCGGAAGGGCAACGCGGGGGCCACACGAGGGCCCCACACCATAGGTCGGCGCGGCCGGGGCCCGGGCCGCGCCGCCCGATACGTCTCCAACGTATCGATAATTTCTTGTGTTCCATGCCACATTATTGATGTTATCTACATGTTTTATGCACACTTTATATCATATTCGTGCATTTTCCGGAACTAACCTATTAACAAGATGCCGAAGTGCCGATTCGTTGTTTTCTGCTGTTTTTGGTTTCAGAAATCCTAGTAAAGAAATATTCTCGGAATTGGACGAAATAAAAGCCCGGAGGCCTATTTTCTCACGAAGCTTCCGGAAGTCCGAAGGAGAGACGAAGAGGGGCCACGGGGCGCCAAACCCTAGGGCGGCGCGGCCCCACCCCCGGCCGCGCCGGCCCGTGGTTTGGGCCCCCTGTGCCGCCTCTTGACTTGCCCTTCCGCCTACAAATAGCCTCCGTGACGAAACCCCCGCACCGAGAGCCACGATACGGAAAACATTACCGAGACGCCGTCGCCGCCGATCCCATCTCGGGGGATCCTCGGAGATCGCCTCCGGCACCCTGCCGGAGAGGGGAATCATCTCCCGGAGGACTCTACACCGCCATGGTCGCCTCCGGAGTGATGAGTGAGTAGTCTACCCCTGGACTATGGGTCCATAGCAGTAGCTAGATGGTTGTCTTCTCCCCATTGTGCTATCATTGTCGGATCTTGTGAGCTGCCTATCATGATCAAGATCATCTATATGTAATTCTATATGTTGCGTTTGTTGGGATCCGATGAATAGAGAATACTTGTTATGTTGATTATCAAAGTTATGCTTATGTGTTGTTTATGATCTTGCATGCTCTCCGTTATTAGTAGATGCTCCGGCCAAGTAGATGCTTTTAACTCCAAGAGGGAGTACTTATGCTCGATAGTGGGTTCATGCCCGCATTGACACACGGGACGGTGACGAGAAAGTTCTAAGGTTGTGTTGTGCTTGTTGCCACTAGGGATAAAACATTGATGCTATGTCTAAGGATGTAGTTGTTGATTACATTACGCACCATACTTAATGCAATTGTCCGTTGCTTGCAACTTAATACTGGAGGGGTTCGGATGATAACCTCGAAGGTGGACTTTTTAGGCATAGATGCGGTTGGATGGCGGTCTATGTACTTTGTCGTAATGCCCAATTAAATCTCACTATACTCATCATGATATGTATGTGCATTGTCATGCTCTCTTTATTTGTCAATTGCCCAACTGTAATTTGTTCACCCAACATGCTGTTCGTCTTATGGGAGAGACACCTCTAGTGAACTGTGGACCCCGGTCCAATTCTCTTTACTGAAATACAATCTACTGCAATACTTGTTTCTACTTTTTTCTCTGCAAACAATCATCTTCCACACAATACGGTTAATCCTTTGTTACAGCAAGCCGGTGAGATTGACAACCTCACTCGTTTCGTTGGGGCAAAGTAGCTTGGTTGTGTTGTGCAGGTTCCACGTTGGCGCCGGAATCTCCGGTGTTGCGCCGCACTACATCCCGCCGCCATCAACCTTCAACGTGCTTCTTGGCTCCTCCTGGTTCGATAAACCTTGGTTTCTTTCCGAGGGAAAACTTGCTGCTGTGCGCATCATACCTTCCTCTTGGGGTTGCCCAACGAACGTGTGAAATACACGCCATCAAGCTCTTTTTCTGGCGCCGTTGCCGGGGAGATCAAGACACGCTGCAAGGGGAGTCTCCACTTCTCAATCTCTTTACTTTGTTTTTGTCTTGCTTTATTTTATTTACTACTTTGTTTGCTGCACTATATCAAAACACAAAAAAATTAGTTGCTAGCTTTACTTTATTTGCTATCTTGTTTGCTATATCGAAAACACAAAAAAAAATTAGTTTACTTGCATTTACTTTATCTAGTTTGCTTTATTTACTATTGCTAAAATGGCCAACGCTGAAAATACTAAGTTGTGTGACTTCACAACCACAAATAATAATGATTTCTTATGCACACCTATTGCTCCACCTGCTACTACAGCAGAATTCTTTGAAATTAAACCTCGCTTTACTTGAATCTTGTCATGAACAATCAATTTTCTGGAATTAGTTCCGATGATGCTGCTGCCCATCTTAATAATTTTGTTGAACTATGTGAAATGCAAAAATATAAAGATGTAGATGGTGATATTATTAAACTAAAATTGTTTCCTTTCTCATTAAGAGGAAGAGCTAAAGATTGGTTGCTATCTCTGCCTAAAAATAGTATTGATTCATGGACTAAATGCAAGGATGCTTTTATTGGTAGATATTATCCCCCTGCTAAAATTATATCTTTGAGGAGTAGCATAATGAATTTTAAACAATTAGATACTGAACATGTTGCTCAAGCTTGGGAAAGAATGAAATCTCTGGTTAAAAATTGCCCAACCCATGGACTGACTACTTGGATGATCATCCAAACCTTCTATGCAGGACTAAATTTTTCTTCGCGGAATTTATTGGATTCAGCTGCTGGAGGTACCTTTATGTCCATCACTCTTGGTGAAGCAACAAAGCTTCTTGATAATATGATGATCAACTACTCTGAATGGCACACGGAAAGAGCCCCACAAGGTAAGAAGGTAAATTCTGTTGAAGCATCCTCTTCCTTGAATGATAAGGTTGATGCTATTATGTCTATGCTTGTGAATGATAGGACTAATATTGATCCTAATAATGTTCCGTTAGCTTCATTGGTTGCACAAGAAGAACATGTTGATGTAAACTTCATTAAAAATAATAATTTCAACAACAATGCTTATCGGAACAATTCTAGTAATAACTATAGGCCATATCCTTATAATAATGGTAACGGTTATGCTAATTCTTATGGGAATTCTTACAACAATAATAGGAATTCACCCCCTGGACTTGAAGCCATGCTTAAAGAATTTATTAGTACACAAACTGCCTTTAACAAATCTGTTGAGGAGAAGCTCAATAAAATTGATATTCTTGTTTCTAGAGTTGATAGTCTTGCTTCTGATGTTGATCTTTTGAAATCGAAAGTTATGCCTAATGAGAATCATCATAATAAAATTGTTACTACAGCAAATGCCATCCAAGTTAGAATTAATGAGAATATAAGATTAATGGCTGAACTGCGTGCTAGGTGGGATAGAGAAGAAAATGAAAAACTAGCTAAAGAGAAGAATATAGCTAAAGTTTGGACTATTACCACCACTAGTAATGCTAATGCTACACATGTTGCTGCACCTCCTACTCATACTAATAAAAGAATTGGTGTTAGCAATGTTTCCACTTCTAATGCAAAGCGTGAAAAACTGCTCTGAAACTGCTAAAGCTCGCTGAAACCGCTCGCGATAAAGCTGCTGAAATTTTTTCCAACATTGGGGATGATGATCCCATTGCTTTAGATTATAATGGTTTGAATTTTGATGATTGCCACATCTCTGAAGTTATAAAGTTCTTGCAAAAACTTGCTAAAAGTCCTAATGCTAGTGCTATAAATTTGGCTTTCACGCATCATATTACAAATGCTCTCATAAAAGCTAGAGAAGAGAAACTAGAGCGCGAAGCCTCTATTCCTAAAAAGCTAGAAGATGGCTGGGAGCCCATCATTAAGATGAAGGTTAAAGATTTTGGTTGTAATGCCTTATGTGATCTTGGTGCAAGTATTTCTGTTATGCCGAAGAAAATTTATAATATGCTTGACTTGCCACCGCTGAAAAATTGTTATTTGGATGTTAATCTTGCTGATCATTCTACAAAGAAACCTTTGGGTAAAGTTGATAATGTTCGCATTACCGTTAACAATAACCTTGTTCCCGTTGATTTTGTTGTCTTGGATATTGAATGCAATGCATCTTGTCCAATTATATTGGGAAGACCTTTTCTTCGAACTCGTTGGTGCTATTATTGATATGAGGGAAGGAAATATAAAATATCAATTTCCTCTCAAGAAAGGTATGGAACACTTCCCTAGAAAGAGAATGAAGGTACCTTATGATTCTATCATTAGAACAAATTATGATGTTGATGCTTCATCTCTCGATGTTACTTGATACACACTTTCTGCGCCTAGCTGAAAGGCGTTAAAGAAAAGCGCTTATGGGAGACAACCCATGTTTTTACCTACAGCACTTTGTTTTTATTTTGTGTCTTGGAAGTTGTTTACTACTGTAGCAACCTCTCCTTATCTTAGTTTTGAGTTTTGTTGTGCCAAGTTAAGCCGTTGATAGAAAAGTAAGTACTAGATTTGGATTACTGCGCAGTTCCAGATTTCTTTGCTGTCACGAATCTGAGCCCACTGCCCTGCAGGAAGCTCAGAAAATTATGCCAATTTACGTGCATGATCCTCAGATATGTACGCAACTTTCATTCAATTTGAGCATTTTCATTTGAGCAAGTCTGGTGCCATTTTAAAATTCGTCAATACGAACTGTTCTGTTTTGATAGATTCTGCCTTTTATTTCGCATTGCCTCTTTCGCTATGTTGGATGAATTTCTTTGATCCACTAATGTCCAGTAGCATTATGCAATGTCCAGAAGTGTTAAGAATGAGTGTGTCACCTCTGAATATGTCAATTTATATTGTGCACTAACCCTCTAATGAGTTGTTTCGAGTTTGGTGTGGAGGAAGTTTTCAAGGATCAAGAGAGGAGTATGATGCAACATGATCAAGGAGAGTGAAAGCTCTAAGCTTGGGGATGCACCCGGTGGTTCACCCCTGCATATATCAAGAAGACTCAAGCGTCTAAGCTTGGGGATGCCCAAGGCATCCCCTTCTTCATCAACAAATTATCAGGTTCCTCCCCCGAAACTACATTTTTATTCGGCCACATCTTATGTGCTTTTTCTTGGAGCGTCGGTTTGTTTTTGTTTTTGTTTTGTTTGAATAAAATGGATCCTAGCATTCACTTTATGGGAGAGATACACACTCCGCTGTAGCATATGGACAAATATGTCCTTGGTTTCTACTCATAGTAT